>NW_025534826.1:0-140000 GCF_020615455.1 Coregonus clupeaformis
TGATTTGCATTTTAATGAGGGAAATAAGTATTTGACCCCTCTGCAAAACATGACTTAGTACTTGGTGGCAAAACCCTTGTTGGCAATCACAGAGGTCAAACGTTTCTTGTAGTTGGCCACCAGGTTTGCACACATCTCAGGAGGGATTTTGCCCCTCTCCTCTTTACAGATCTTCTCCAAGTCATTAAGGTTGAGGCTGACGTTTGGCAACTCGAACCTTCAGCTCCCTCCACAGATTTTCTATGGGATTATGGTCTGGAGACTGGGTAGGCCACTCCAGGACCTTAATGTGCTTCTTCTTGAGCCACTCCTTTGTTGCCTTGGCCGTGTGTTTTTGGTAATTGTCATGCTGGAATACCCATCTACGACCCATTTTCAATGCCCTGGCTGAGGGAAGGAGGTTCTCACCCAAGATTTGACGGTACATGGCCCCGTCCATCGTCCCTTTGATGCGGTGAAGTTGTCCTGTCCCCTTAGCAGAAAAACACCCCTAAAGCATAATGTTTCCACCTCCATGTTTGACGGTGGGGATGGTGTTCTTGGGGTCATAGGCAGCATTCCTCCTCCTCCAAACACGGCGAGTTGAGTTGATGCCAAAGAGCTCCATTTTGGTCTCATATGACCACAACACTTTCACCCAGTTCTCCTCTGAATCATTCAGATGTTCATTGGCAAACTTCAGACGGGCATGTATATGTGCTTTCTTGAGCAGGGGGACCTTGCAGGCGCTGCAGGATTTCAGTCCTTCACGGCGTAGTGTGTTACCAATTGTTTTCTTGGTGACTATGGTCCCAGCTGCCTTGAGATCATTGATAAGATCCTCCCGTGTAGTTCTGGGCTGATTCCTCACCGTTCTCATGATCATTGCAACTCCACAAGGTGAGATCGTGCATGGAGCCCCAGGCCGAGGGAGATTGACAGGTCTTTTGTGTTTCTTCCATTTGCGAATAATCGCACCAACTGTTGTCACCTTCTCACCAAGCTGCTTGGCGATGGTCTTGTAGCCCATTCCAGCCTTGTGTAGGTCTACAATCTTTTCCCTGACATCCTTGGAGAGCTCTTTGGTCTTGGCCATGGTGGAGAGTTTGGAATCTGATTGATTGATTACTTCTGTGGACAGGTGTCTTTTATACAGGTAACAAACTGAGATTAGGAGCACTCCCTTTAAGAGTGTGCTCCTAATCTCAGCTCGTTCCCTGTATAAAAGACACCTAGGAGCCAGAAATCCTTCTAATTGAGAGGGGGTCAAATACTTATTTCCCTCATTAAAATGCAAATCAATTTATAACATTTATGACATGCGTTTTTCTGGATTTTTTTGTTGTTATTCTATCTCTCACTGTTCAAATAAACCTACCATTAAAATTATAGACTGATCATTTCTTTGTCAGTGGGCAAACGTACAAAATCAGCAGGGGATCAAATACTTTTTTCCCTCACTGTATATGAAAAGATTTTAATAAGATTTAATGTTGCTAAAATGCTGTCAGTTCCACTTAAATGCAACAATGTTTCACACACATACATTATTTTCAAAGAGATGGCTAACAACAAGCAAGCGCTGCAATAAAAAACACAGTTCCACTCACCAGATGATGATCAGTTGAAACTTAACTTCTTGTTGAAATGTATTCTTGAAAAGGGAGAAGCTAATAAATTATCAACATTCTCTTTGATAACACCTGCTGCAGCCGCTGCAAACTAGCCAACATCAAAAGCTAAAGCTAGACAGTGCAAAAACTACTGCTCGCTATTGTGCAGTGACCTGTTGGCCTTCAAGAAGGCAGAAGTTTCCATACTTTTTGAAAAAACTGACACACTCATTAAGTCAACATGTGATTGGTTGATTCCACTGTCACTCCAAAATGTTGCCCTAATACAGTTGAATGGCAGATGCCTTTATCTAGCTTCTAATGGCCTAGCCAATGGCTGATTTAGCTAGCTAGATTTATCTCCCCAGAGACCAGCAAAGAAAAATCCTGATTGGATATTTTTTTATTTTCAGTGTTAACCCTTTCCTTTTCAACAAAAACTGAAGAGATTAAATCAGAACATCATGGAAAATAATATAATTATCATTATAATCATTTTATAATTCCTTAACCCGTCTCTGAAGGCGTAGAAGGGCCATTGTTCCCCACTGTTTTTGGGTTTGTAATAATATGTAGAGTGGCTTTGTTTTCCCTCAGCATGCATGTTTTTCACAATTCTGAATGTCTAAAGAATCCATATGTTGTTATGAAATATGAACACAGAAATACTGGACATTTTGAACTCTTATTATTATTTTATTTTTTTCACCTTTATTTAACCAGGTAAGCCAGTTGAGAACAGGTTCTCATTTACAACTGCGACCTGGCCAAGATAAAGCAAAGCAGTGCGATAAAAACAACACAGAGTTACATATGGGGTAAAAAAACATAAAGTCAAAAATACAACAGAAAATATATATACAGTGTGTGCAAATGTAGCAAGTTATGGAGGTAAGGCAATAAATAGGCTATAGTGCAAAATAATTACTATAGTATTAACACTGGAATACTAGATGTGCAAGAGATTATGTGCAAATAGAGATACTGGGGTGCAAAAGAGCAAAAATAAATAACAATATAGGGATGAGGTAGTTGGGTGGGCTAATTTCAGATGGGCTGTGTACAGGTGCAGTGATCGGTAAGGTGCTCTGACAACTGATGCTTAAAGTTAGTGAGGGAGATAAGAGTCTCCAGCTTCAGAGATTTTTGCAATTCGTTCCAGTCATTGGCAGCAGAGAACTGGAAGGAATGGCGGCCAAAGGAGGTGTTGGCTTTGGGAATGACCAGTGAGATATACCTGCTGGAGCGCAGACTACGGGTGGGTGCTGCTATGGTGACCAATGAGCTAAGATAAGGCGGGGATTTGCCTAGCAGTGATTTATAGATGGCCTG
Organism: Coregonus clupeaformis; assembly: GCF_020615455.1. Lineage (NCBI taxonomy): Eukaryota > Metazoa > Chordata > Actinopteri > Salmoniformes > Salmonidae > Coregonus > Coregonus clupeaformis. The sequence continues at coordinate 2,925 of NW_025534826.1, forward strand.
GAGCCAGTGGGTTTGACTGACGAACATGTAGTGAGGACCAGCCAACAAGAGCGTACAGGTCACAGTGGTGGGTAGTGTATGGGGCTTTGGAGACAAAACGGATGGCACTGTGATAGACTACATCCAATTTGCTGAGTAGAGTGTTGGAGGCTATTTTGTAAATGACATCGGCGAAGTCAAGGATCGGTAGGATAGTCAGTTTTACGAGGGCATGTTTGGCAGCATGAGTGAAGGAGGCTTTGTTGCGAAATAGGAAGCCGATTCTAGATTTAACTTTGGATTGGAGATTCTTTATGTGAGTCTGGAAGGAGAGTTTACAGTCTAACCAGACAACTAGGTATTTGTAGTTGTCCACATACTCTAGGTCAGACCCGTCGAGAGTGGTGATTCTAGTCGGGTGGGCGGGTGCCAGCAGCGTTCGATTGAAAAGCATGCATTTAGTTTTACTAGTGTTTAAGAGCAGTTGGAGGCTACTGAAGGAGTGTTGTATGGCATTGAAGCTCGTTTGGAGGTTTGTTAACACAGTGTCCAATGAAGGGCCAGATGTATACAAAATGGTGTCGTCTGCGTAGAGGTGGATCTGAGAGTCACCAGCAGCAAGAGCGACATCATTGATATACACGGAGAAAAGTGTCGGCCCAAGAATTGAACCCTGTGGCACCCCCATAGAGACTGCCATAGGTCCAGACAACAGGCCCTCCGATTTGACACACTGAACTCTATCTGAGAAGTAGTTGGTGAACCAGGCGAGGCAGTCATTTGAGAAACCAAGGCTATTTAGTCTGCCAATAAGAATGCGGTGGTTGACAGAGTCGAAAGCCTTGGCCAGGTCGATGAAGACGGCTGCACAGTACAGTCTATTATCAATCGCGGTTATAATATCGTTTAGGACCTTGAGCGTGGCTGAAGTGCACCCATGACCAGCTCGGAAACCGGATTGCATAGCGGAGAAGGTACGGTGGTATTCGAAATGGTCGGTGATCTGTTTGTTAACTTGGCTTTCAAATACTTTCGAAAGGCAGGGCAGGATGGATATAGGTCTGTAGCAGTTTGGATCTAGAGTGTCACCCCCTTTGAAGAGGGGGATGACCGCGGCAGCTTTCCAATCTCCGGGGATCTCAGACGTTATGAAAGAGAGGTTGAACAGACTAGTAATAGGGGTTGCGACAATTTCGGCGGCTAGTTTTAGAAAGAAAGGGTCCAGATTGTCTAGCCCAGCTGATTTGTAGGGGTCCAGATTTTGCAGCGCTTTCAAAACATCAGCTGTCTGAATTTGTGTGAAGGAGAAGCGGGGGGGGGCATGGGCAAGTTGCAGCGGAGGGTGCAGAGTTGGTGGCCGGGGTAGTGGTAGCCAGATGGAAAGCATGGCCAGCTGTAGCAAAATGCTTGTTGGAATTCTCGATTATTGTAGATTTATCGGTGGTGATAGTGTTTCCTAGCCTCAGTGCAGTGGGCAACTGGGAGGAAGTACTCTTATTCTCCATGGACTTTACAGTGTCCCAAAACTTTTTGGAGTTAGTGCTACAGGATGCAAATTTCTGTTTGAAAAAGTTAGCCTTTGCTTTCCTGACTGCTTGTGTATATTGGTTCCTAACTTCCCTGAAAAGTTGCATATCGCGGGGGCTATTTGATGCTAATGCAGTACGCCACAGGATGTTTTTGTGCTGGTCAAGGGCAGTCAAGTCTGAGGAGAACCAGGGGCTATATCGGTTCTTAGTTCTGTATTTTTTGAATGGGGCATGTTTATTTAAGATTGAGAGGAAATTACTTTTAAGGAACAACCAGGCATCCTCTACTGACGGAATATATATCCATCCAGGATACCTGGGCCAGGTCAATTAGGAAGGCGACTTATGGTGGTGACTTGACAAAATTACAATCATGGTCTTGAATTGGACTAGGTCTAGGACCTCTTGTCCCCCTCCCGGTCTCAGTCTTGACTCGGTCTCGCTTTAGGTGGTCTCGAACACAACACTGGCCTACAGACAAGACAGTAAGGTCTGGCTGTGGATGGATTTGTGAATTCAGCAACATTCTCCAGTAATACCTCTTTTACAGTATAATCAACACAATAAATCATGAAGCAGTTTGACTTGTATGACAAGCCCTTGTCTCCTAAAAATGTCCTCCATGTCACTTGGTGCAGGCAAGTTTGTCTAGGTCACACAAGTTGAGGCCGCTCTCGGTCATCTCTGCATGGACATCTCTCCTCCAAGTGTTCCTGGGTTGACCTGTTTCGTTTCCCCTGGGGGTTCCATTTCAGGAAATCGTGAACCTCTAGGGAAAAACTGGACATGAATCCATTGAAATACTAATAAAATGAAGTGGAGTTGGATTGGACACGCCCTACAGAAACCGGCCACCAACATCACTCACCAGTCTCTGAAATGGAAGTAGTTTATTTTCATGCATCTTTAGTTTCTAACAATATACTCATGAGTCCAACACAAAATGTCTGTCATCAGACTGCCAAAGCAGAGCTTATACACCCAAACTTTACATTTTTAGTCTGAAGTCAGCAATGGAGTTTTTTTTACCCTTTACATAACTCACAAAGACAGAAGTGCACTCCTCTGTCATTTAAAAGGAGAGAGGGAGCGAGTGGGAGGCAGAGTGGGTGAGAGGAGAGGGAAGAGATGATCTACAAAAGAGGGGGGAGGGGGTGAAGCTACAACGCATGGAGATGTCAGTGAGGAGAGAGGAGAGCAACCGAGGAACGTAACATAGGCAGAGAAAGAGCATGGAACAGGAGGGAAGGTGAGGTGTGTGGGAGAGGGGAAGAACTTGGAGAGGTTGATTACAGGAGGTATAGAGGCAGAGATGGAGCACGTGTCAGAGGGAGAAATAGGGAGTGAAGTCTTGTGTGTTAATTTAACATGCTACCATTCTGTTCAGTTGTCAGGCTCATCATATACCAGGTGAGACCCGGGAAATTTTTGGGGGGGATATATATATATTTTTCTTATATACAGTACCAGTCAAAAGTTTGAACACACCTACTCATTCCAGGGTTCTTTATTTTTTACTATTTCTACATTGTAGAATAATAGTGAAGACATCAAAACTATGAAATAACACATGGAATCATGTTGTAACCAAGAAAGTGTTAAACACTTTCTTGGTTACAACATGATTCCATATGTGTTATTTCATAGTTTTGATGTCTTCACTATTATTCTACAATGTAGAAAAAAGTAAAAATAAAGAAAAACCCTTGAATGAGTAGGTGTGTCCAAACTTTTGACTGGTGTTTATATATATATATATATATATATATATATATATATATATATATATATAGTGTATAACATGTTTCCAAGAAAAGTGAAAAAAATTATTTTCTAAGTGCAAAATTGTCCTCTAGTAGTCAATATGTAAATATGAAAAAGTAACAGTCAATGGGTACAGTAGGTGAAAAACAGTTTTGGCATCCGGGTGTCCACTACAGAGGACATTTCTGGGAAAGCTTATTTAGCGTGAAAAAAATCAGACCTGACAACTCACTTAGCTATTCCTGAGTTATTCACTTACTAGAAACAATTTGAATAAACTCAGATGATTACACTTATTTTCATAAAATGTGTACATTTTAAAAGCAGTCATTTTTTTAAGAAACAGGAAGATAAAGTCAAGGTCACACGTGATAGAATTGAAAAACCCAATGTCCTCTCAAACAGGATTTAGTGGCTTGTATGGCCTCAGATACAGACCAAGAACTGATGTCCACTAGAGATGACAAATGAATTGCTGGGTCTCAGGAGGATTTAGGTTAAAACGGTTTAACAGGTTTAATAACAGGTGGGATTACAGAATATTTCAAACTGGCAGAAATAGGAGAGCATGGAAGAGTGTGAAGGAGTAAGAACGGTATCAACACTGTCTAGCCAAGCTGTGACAGTCCACCAACCTGAACACACACCATTTCACTGACCAAACACACAATGCAAGAGGGGCATTCAATACTCCTTGTAATGAGGGCATAAATCTGACTCCACTTGCAAACACACACACACGGATGACAGAGGTTGTGTGGTTCACACCAAAGGTTTATTAAAAGTCTTGATTCAGCTACATCAGTTACAAAAAGACTGAGTCAAAGTACTTAGTGCTGACAAGAGCAACATTACAAAACATTTATAAAAAAGTAATTTAAAATAAGTAAAAACATTTGAAACTTTAAAAGACGACAAAACAATAGAACATGTGACATACAGACAGAAACTAAAAGCAGAGGAAGAGAGAGGGATCAGTGTCGGAGACGAGCTCGTCGAGAGGTGCGGGCGATGGGTGTGGTCACCTTGGGCGTCTCGCTCTCTACCATGACAGCGTCTGATTGGGTAAAAAACAAACAAATATCAGTGACGTGTTCATTTGAGCAGGAACAACTAACCAGATTTGTTCCCAACAGTAAATGCTATGAAATTGCAAGGATTAAGACAAATATGCCATTTCATTCACTGGGCCCAAGTGTATTCCATGACATCCTGAGAAGCCAGCACCAAAAATCTACTGAAAGCATGAATCAGTTTATATGCTTTCCATCAATTTAACTGAAAAGCACTGCCAACACTCAGACTAAAACAGCTTGTACTGTTAGAAAGTGCAGACACCTTCTTCCTCCTCTTCGTCACTGCTGAAGGTGATAACAGCTTTCTTAGAGGACTTCCGGGTAGGTTTGGGGGTCACAAAGCTATCGTCATGGCGACTGGATACAGAGGGCTTGGCTTGACCTTTGAGGGGAGAGAAATTAAGAATGAGGGACAGAAAGAGAATCATGGAACATTAGCTAAAGTATATGTAACAGGCAACAACAAAAAAATCAAGAGGGAACCATTCACTGTCTACCAGAAAAGGAACTACAAGTGTGCGCGCTGACCTCTCTTGGGCCTGCCACCCCGTCCCTTGTTGGGTAGCGGTGTGTGTGTGGTGGTGTTTTGGCTGGGCCCTGCTCCCTCGGACCGGTTCTTCTCCTCCATCTCAGAGCACTCTACGTTCTCCAGTCCCCGGGTGTGGACCGCCGTCAGACGCTTCTCAAACTCCTCCACCTGGGCCTGGGGACAAAGAAGAGACAGCAGAATTAGAATGACTGTCAGAACAATACCCTGCATTAATTTAGACGCAAAGTCAAGAAATCAGAAATAAGTCTGGATAGTCAGAAAGAGTCAAGATAATGCATAGTCTCTCACTTGTCCCAAGTTCAGTGTTATGTATATCTGAATGGGGGGAGGGGGAGGGCTAAGGGCTTTCTTATGTGGTTTGAACAGCCTTGAAAAATTATTCTGCTGGTCAATACATATGACCACCATCATCATCAGTACCTTGAGCTGTGGCTTGGCTCCTCGGCGTAGCTTAGCGGTGATGGAGAGGAGAGGCTGGTAGACTCCTGTCTCAGTCAGCTTGTCGCTGTAACACTCCCAACACTCCTGGAGCCTCTTCAGCCCTCGCTCACACATAGACAGCAGAGAAAGAGACACGGCCAGGTCACACCACTGACGCTCAGTCCTGGAGAGAGAATTGGGGGGAGAGGAGGAGAGAGGTGGGGGCGGAGTGAGAGAGGAAATTTGATTATTTACTTAGAACAAATAGTCTTTCAAGAACAGAGGAAGTCTGACCTGGCATTTGGAAAAATCATATTCTCCGCCCATGGTCTCGCTGATTCACTCTGCGTGTCTGTGGCTTAATCTAAAATGCCCTTTCTGTGGAGGTCTGTGCTTTGAATGACGAGCCAGAAAGACAGTTGGCCCTGAGTTCGCTGAACAGACGACCCAGGCCTCAAATACTCCTGAGACAGAGGAACTAATGCCAGCAGTTATGACACGGAGTGGGAGAATAGAAATGAGGAGATAGGAAGGAAGAGCGAGGGGAAGACGTGCTGCTCACTTTGCTGTCCTGAAGCGCTGACACAGCTTCTCCACCAGAGACTCAGTCTGTCTCTCCTTAGTGATGTAGGAAAATAGCTGCCTGAAAACAGAGACAAAAGAGGGAACCATTAAAATAAGGCATTAAAACACCACTCACATATTAGCATCCCATTTCCATGTTATTCAGCTCTCAGCGCAACAGGTTTCAAACCAGAGTCACGATGTGACCCCTGCCTGCCAAGTCAACAACAGTGTGTGTAAAGCCTGGGAGAGAACACAGTGGGCGACAGACACACAGGTTAAGTAGCCCTCAGATTATTAAAGCCGCGCTCACGGGTATTTGAATAACAGAACAATGACTCCCTGCCAGACACACACTATACTGATCACAACACTCAACATACACAGTGAGAGCAGAAGAGGCACACAGCACACAGTTTGGACACACTTCACTCACTTCATGATGGTGTGGAAGTCTTCCTCGTTCATGCCTCTCTCTGGGTCTGACAGTCTGCTGATGATGTCTGGGAGCAGGTTGTAGATAGCATTGTCCTGGGAGGAGACGAGACAAAGGAGACGCCACTGTTAGTTTAGAACATTGGAGGATCCATTCCCTCAGTCTATGTAAAAGGTCCCCAAATACACCAACTCAGATTTATATTCCAATCAAATAGAAATGGCCTGTGTTTGAAATTAATGCTGTTGTGTGTACCTTGGAGGCGAGCTCGTTGAAGAAGTTGAGTGCGAGGCTGGCGATGTGTGTCTGGGGATCGATGAGCAGCACGGCCACCTCGCTGACCTGACCTTTGACCTTCAGCACATCCTTCAGCACCAGCTGGGTCAGAACAGTCACCGCCGTCTGCCTAACCGCCGGGTTCTCATCACTCAGCCTGGGCAGGGGAGACGGGGACATATTATAGGACGAGACGAGGACGTTCTATTTACATTTAAGTCATTTAGCAGACGCTCTTATCCAGAGCGAGTTTTTTTTTCTCCATCGAACCCACAACCCTGGCGTTGCAAACGCCATGCTTTACCAACATCCCTGCCTGCCATTCCCTCCCCTACCCTGGACGACGCTGGGCCAATTGTGCGCCGCCCCATGGGTCTCCCGGTCACGGCCGGCTACGACAGAGCCTGGATTCGAACCAGGATCTCTAGTGGCACAGCTAGCACTGCGATGCAGTGCGTTAGACCACTGCGCCACTCGATGACGAAACAATATTATTTAAATGGAATGCAGGTTTACACTCTAATCAGGATCAGCTGGGATACCATGTAATAGAGACTAACCAATCAATGACATGTTAGATTCAGCAATCACCTACCAGGGTGAAAATACGACCAGCAATACATTGGACCTGGAGGCTTAAAAGCCAATTCCCCTGACTGGCATAGAACATAATCCTCTGCTATGCAGTCATTTCAGATGTACCGTATGTGTGGGAGGTACAGAGGTCCTCTACCCTGAGGAAGCTCTGACACAAAATGGCTGCAGTGTCTCCCTGGCCTCCATTGTTCTAACCAGGGGAATTAATTAACCGCATACATTGGGAAGTGATGTGAGGCCAGGGGGAAAAAAACGATATGCAATTTCTCCTCCAGTAGTGGATTAGGACGTTTTGCAGCGGAACCAGACTCGTGTGTGTGGTCTGCTATACAGTAGACGGTCATAAGCCACAGCTTCAGTATAAGTAACTAGGCCTGTAAAACAGTGCATTACAATTAGAGTAAAGTATGTGTAATACCCTTATCAGGCCTCTCCCAGGGAGGGCTGTGTCTTTGAGGAAACCCAACACAATGGAGGTGTGTGGGAGACAATTACTGAATGCTATGCAACACTTACCATTAGGAAAAACCTGCGGATTAGTGTTCATAGTGAAAAGGACTATTCATCTGAAAACAATAACCAAGCATCAAAATAATTAGCACTATACAAAGACAAAAACTGAACTAGTGGAATGAAGAGAGATAACAAATTGTAATTATACTTTCAATGGGAGAGAGGGGGTATGGCTTCAGTGCATCTCAATGTGGGAGGAACAACCACCAATCATCATTAAGCTTTCTTCAATTAAGTCCCCATCCTTCCTACGGAGTATAACCTATGGCATCACCTGAAATTATCCTCTTGTTTCTCCCTCCGATCTACACATTGTATAATTATACCACCATCAAGTATTTCTGGACACAATCAGAACATTGAGGGAGGAGACATGCCAGTAATTCAAGTTGTTCTAGGCCTTACATGTCTTAGACAAATTTTTGTTCAGTTCAAATGGTTTTATTTTTGAGAGTGAGTGCGCACGAGCAGACCATGGTTGCCACAGTCCAGAAGAGCGGTTGGAGTTCTGAAGAGCACAGTACACTGTGCTGAGTCCCTATAGCAACATCAGCAGAGGTCAGAATGCTAGAGAAGGACGTGACAGAATTTTCCAACGCTTCGTATAGTTTTTCCCCCTGTTATGAACATATGGAAATAACTTTTTCGATCAACTGGTTCAGTAGACTGCAGCAGCAGAAGGACTTGAGCGTCTGAAGGAACAACATTAGCAGACAGGGAACGAGCTTGTAGCCCTCAGCCAGCCTCATCTAATTGCCATGTTTACCTAAATTAAAAATCCACACAATCCATAGTACACACAGCTGGGCAATTAAATAAAGATCAGCTTGTTTGCTACTTCCATATTATAAACTATAAACGAGTTCTATTAGCTGCTTGGTTAATCTTTAGTCAATGAATGACAGTGCATTGTGGGGGTGCACACCTGTTATAGAGCCTCTGGGTTCAGGTGTGTGTTACCTGGCATAGAGCCTCTGGGTTCAGGTGTGCGTTACCTGTTATAGAGCCTCTGGGTTCAGGTGAGTGTTACTTGTTATAGAGCCTCTGGGTTCAGGTGTGTTTTACCTGTTATAGAGCCTCTGGGTTCAGGTGTGTGTTACCTGGCATAGAGCCTCTGGGTTCAGGTGTGTGTTACCTGGCATAGAGCCTCTGGGTTCAGGTGTGTGTTACCTGGCATAGAGCCTCTGGGTTCAGGTGTGTGTTACCTGTTATAGAGCCTCTGGGTTCAGGTGTGTGTTATCTGTTATAGAGCCTCTGGGTTCAGGTGTGCGTTACCTGTTATAGAGCCTCTGGGTTCAGGTGTGTTGCCTGTTATAGAGGCTCTGGGTTCAGGTGTTTGGATTACCTGGTGTAGAGGTTCTGAGTCCAGGGCTCCAGGATGTTGGGGAAGCGGACGGTGAGATCTCCCAGGCCGATGATGGCGTTGGCCCGGACGACGGGCAGAGAGGAACGCTCCAGCACCGTGAATAGGAGACGGATGTGCTCCTCACACACTGACGGACTGACAGAGGAGAGGGGGCAGAGGTTAACACACAGCAGGAGAGGGCTGAAGTTACAACACACAGACAACACAGCCATACCACACAAAGGAAAATTATAGAAAAACAATGTAGTCTGACCTGATCATCATGTACTGTGAGAGGGCCAGGCAGGCAGCGGTGGTGAGCTGGGAGTGGCAGTATCTCCCTGGGGAACTACACACCCTCACCAGCAGGGGCAGGAACGAGCACAACAGGTTCTCCTCTGACAGAGAGGGGGGATGTGGTTGTCAAGGCAACTAAATCACATCAGGAAAAATTAGTTAGTTTTGAAAAAGTTAGGCCTTTCTTACCAGCCAGCAGCTCAGTCTCACAGATCTTCCTGATCAGCTCTGCCTCTGTGTCCTCAGCAGAAGCACCCATCAACCCAAGTTCCTCCTCCACAGAACTGTCATTGGCCGCTTGCTGTGGGAAACATGGATCATGACCGTTGATTAAAAACTCCCTGTTCATGTATTCTTGTCTACTGGAAAGTTAGAGCGATTTAATCTAAAAGGAGCAACTTGGAAGAAGTTAGCTATTGTTCTAAGCCCCCTGATGGGAAGAATCATCAAGCCCTGTCAATCACTGTGTTGCGTGACCAAAATTAAACTCATCAAGCTTTTCCCAGGGAGCAAAGTCACTGATTGGCAAGATAATAATCGTGCTCACCAGGAGACTCACATGGTCTCTTCACTAATCAACATCCTGTTCTGATAACATTTGGTTTATGAAATGCAATGAGAATCAATTTGACACCTTCTAAAAGCTTCTTAAACCCAGAACATTTGTATAAATCTAGCAGTCTCATTACCACTAGGTTTGCAGAATCCTAATCTCATGATTGACCATTATGTGAATTATTGCCATCATTAGTTTGGATTGCCTAAAAATACTGGACATCATAAATAGTGTTCTCATTCCATGTCCATTGCTTTCACGGTCGGGTCTACATCGTTTCTCTATGGGAGTTTCCAGACCGACTGACCTTTGCCTTACGGGAGGGTCCCTTGGCCTTCTCCTCCCTCTCTTCTGTCTCTCCTCTCCTCCTCCGCAGCTCAGAGCTGACGCTGCGCTCCAGGTGGGACACCTGCCAGAACGCCACGCAGCCACACAGAGAAAGCAGCTGGGCCAGGGACACGCAGCTCACTGCAGGGACTAGAGGGACAGGGGCACACATCACTATAACACTGTACTGATCATAATGTACTAATACAAAATACTAGTCATCATAATACGCTAGAACACTGGCAGAGGTTCAACAACTAGGCACAGTGAAAGAACCAGACAACTGTAGAAAGTAATCTGTTCATACTACTTTGAAGTTGTTTTACCAGAGTGCACTAACTTCCTAAATAAATATCCACCCAGTCTCTCACCTTGTTCTCCCTGCTCCTCAAGGTCCTGAGATGCACCTTGCAATTGGCTGACATCCTTGTTTGCTAACATCTCCCCGCCCTCTGCGATCTGGTCCAATAGCAGGCGAGAGCAGCGCTGGAGGAGGCGGGAGCAGAGCTGGTCTGGGGACTCGGCTAGGAAGTACAGCAGACGGACAGCCTGCTCCATGAAGCTCTGCCAATGAGGGTCCGCCATCACCACACCTGGGGCGGGACCAGACAGATAGTCAGTAAGACATAGTCAGGGACAGGGACACTACATTCTCCCACTCAAGAGATGGTGTGTGTGTGTGTGTGTGTGTGTGTACCTTCAGCGATGGCCTGTGTGAGGCAGGTAAAGAGCTGGTGGTCCTGAGGCAGTCTGAATGGAGCTCCTTTGGATTGCTGGGGGGGAGGGACACAATTCAACTCAATCACTTCACACACTTCAAACATTAAGACTGACCTCTATAGGGCTGACCCCATTTAGTCGGCTGGTCGATTGTTTAGTCAATAGGCTGTTTGTCAACAGAGATTTCTTTAGTTGCAAATATATATTTTTCATGGTGCACAAGACACCTGTCTGATTCCTGCCTGTCTCAATGGACTAAACCATTGCAGAGGCCACAGGGATGGCACAGTTCATCACTCGAAGACATGAGCTACTGAAATTGGTTATATTTTGTAAGAATAATGGTGCAACACTAATAAATATAATATTATTTTATAAAAAATGTGCTTTCTCCCGCAATGGATAGCGGTCGCTGTCCGCAGTTCTGAAATGTCATCTTTAGTGTGCCGTTGAATACAGTCATGGCCAAAATTGTTGGCACCCCTGAAATCTTTCCAGAAAATGAAGTATTTCTCACAGAAAAGTATTGAAATTACACATGTTTTGCTATGCACATGTTTATTTCCTTTGTGTGTATTGGAATAACACAAAAAAAAACAGGAAAAAAGCAAATTTGACATAATTTCACACAAAACTAAAAAAATGGGCCGGACAAAGTTATTGGCACCCTTTCAAAATTGTGGATAAATAAGTTTGTTCCAAGCATGTGATGCTCCTTTAAACTCACCTGGGGCAAGTAACAGGTGTGGGCAATCTAAAAATCACACCTGAAAGCAGATAAAAAGGAGAGAAGTTGACTCAGTCTTTGCATTGTGTTTCTGTGTGTGCCACACTAAGCATGGAGAACAGAAAGAGGAAAAGAGAACTGTCTGAGGACTTGAGAACCAAAATTGTGGAAAAATATCAACAATCTCAAGGTTACAAGTCCATCTCCAGAGATCTAGATGTTCCTTTGTCCACAGTGCGCAACATGATCAAGAAGTTTGCAACCCATGGCACTGTAGCTAATCTCCCTGGACGTGGACGGAAGAGAAAAATTGATGAAAGGTTGCAACGCAGGATAGTCCGGATGGTGGATAAGCAGCCCCAAACAAGTTCCAAAGAAATTCAAGCTGTCCTGCAGGCTCAGGGTGCATCAGTGTCAGCGCGAACTATACGTCGAAATTTGAATGAAATGAAACGCTATGGCAGGAGACCCAGGAGGACCCCACTGCTGACAGAGACATAAAAAAGCAAGACTACAGTTTGCCAAAATGTACATGAGTAAGCCAAATTCCTTCTGGGAGAACGTCTTATGGACAGATGAGACCAAGATAGAGCTTTTTGGTAAAGCACATCGTTCTACTGTTTACCGAAAATGTAATGAAGCCTTCAAAGAAAAGAACACAGTACCTACAGTCAAATATGGTGGAGGTTCAAAGATGTTTTGGGGTTGTTTTGCTGCCTCTGGCACTGGGTGCCTTGACTGTGTGCAAGGCATCATGAAATCTGAGGATTACCAAAGGATTTTGGGTCGCAATGTAGGGCCCAGTGTCAGAAAGCTGGGTTTGCGTCCGAGATCATGGGTCTTCCAGCAGGACAATGACCCCAAACATACTTCAAAAAGCACCCAGAAATGGATGGCAACAAAGCGCTGGAGAGTTCTGAAGTGGCCAGCAATGAGTCCAGATCTTAATCCCATTGAACACCTGTGGAGAGATCTTAAAATTGCTGTTGGGAAAAGGCACCCATCCAATATGAGAGACCTGGAGCAGTTTGCAAAAGAAGAGTGGTCCAAAATTCCGGGTGAGAGGTGTAAGAAGCTTATTGATGGTTATAGGAAGCGACTGATTTCAGTTATTTTTTCCAAAGGGTGTGCAACTAAATATTAAGTTAAGGGTGCCAATCATTTTGTCCGGCCCATTTTTTGAGTTTTGTGTGAAATTATGTCAAATTTGCTTTTTTCCTGTTTTTTTTGTGTTATTCCAATACACACAAAGGAAATAAACATGTGCATAGCAAAACATGTGTAATTTCAATACTTTTCTGTGAGAAATACTTCATTTTCTGGAAAAATTTCAGGGGTGCCAACAATTTTGGCCATGACTGTAGATGCCTTTCCCTCTATGTTGCTATGTGCATAATAGCGAAGTTAACCAGCATACTGGTGTTGAGAACAATGTGGCGGAGGCAGAAGCGGAGTGAGGACACGAGAAAACAGCCCTTGCCTTAATAGTCTAAGAAAATTGAGGAGAGGGGAAACCAACTTAATTAGGTATACAATCCATAGCCTAACTGTTAAAACGTGCCTGGCTTTATAAAATCATCCATATCTACAGAAATAAGACTGATCCTGTTTGTTGCCAGTTTGAGTGTTTTTGTACTCCCAATTTGTAAGTTGCTCTGGATAAGAGCGTCTGCTAAATGACGTAAATGTAAATGTACTGAGTAAAGGGTCTGAATGCTTATGTAAATGTGATCTGTTTTTTATTTTTAATAATTAGCAAACATTTCAAAGAATCAGTTTTTGCCTTGTCATTATGGGCTATTGTGTACAGATTGAGGAGGGAAAAACTATTTAATCAATTTTAGAATAAGGCTGTAACGTAACAAAATGTGAAGATGTAGAGGTCTCAATACTTTCCGAGGACACTCGAAGTATGTGTATATAGAATACTGTTCAAAAGTTCATTTTTTGTCCATTAAAATAACATCAAATTGATCAGAAATACAGTGTAGACATTGTTAATGTTGTAAATGGCTATTGTAGCTGGAAACCACAGATTTTTTATGGAATATCTACATAGGCGTACAGAGGCCCATTATCAGCAACCAACAGTCCTGTGTTCCAATGGCACGTTGTGTTTGCTAATCCAAGTTGATCATTTTAAAAGGCTAATTGATCATTAGATAAATTTAAATAAAAATACATACATTTTAGTCATTTAGCAGTCACTCTTATCCAGAGCGACTTACAGGAGCAATAAGTGCCTTGCTCAAGGGCACATTGACAGATTTTTCACCTAGTAGGCTCGGGGATTAGAATCAGCGACCTTTCGGTTACTGGCACAACGCTCTTAACCACTAAGCTACCTGCCCTTTTGCAGTTATGTTAGCACAGCTGAAAACTGTTGTGCTGACTAAAGAAGCAATAAAACTGGCCTTCTTGAGATTAGTTGAGTATCTGGAGCATCAGCAATTGTGGGTTCGATTACAGGATCAAAATGGCCAGAAACAAATAACTTTCTTCTGAAACTCGTCAGTCTATTCTTGTTCTGAGAAATGAAGGCTATTCCATGCGAGAAATTGCCAAGAAACTGAAGATCTCGTACAACGCTGTGTACTACTCCCTTCACAGAACAGCGCAAACTGGCTCTAACCAGAATAGAAAGAGTGGGAGGCCCCAGTACACAACTGAATAAGAGGACAAATACATTAGTGTCTAGTTTGAGAAACAGACGCCTCACAGGTCCTCAACTGGCAACTTCATTAAATAGTACCCGCAAAACACCAGTCTCAACGTCAACAGTGAAGAGGCGACTCCGGGATGCTGACCTTTTAGGCAGAGTTAAAAAGAAAAAGCCATATCCCAGACTGGCCAATAAAATGATTAAGATGGGGAAAAGAACACAGACACTGGACTTTTTCCTTTGCAACTCTGCCTAGGTCAGCATCCCAGAGTCACCTCTTCACTGTTGACGTTGAGACTGGTGTTTTGCGGGTACTATTTAATGAAGCTGCCAGTGTTACGGTGTTCAGTTTGTTATAACCAATTTATTGATGCGATTATGGATAGGCTATAGGTCAGGACCTATTGGTCAAGTGCATGCAATGCATACGTTCACATAAAGAGATCAAGGGTTGAGGGAATGTTTTTCCTAAACAAATTAGGTATTTCGTTAACAGAACTTCAGTCAGAAACAAGTAGGAAACTAAATGGCTGTAATTATGTTGCAGCTTCAGTATGGACAGTGCGATAAACACTTGCTGTGGTGCCTGTTCTCTGCAGCAGGGAGGAAAGAGAGACAACATGCGCCAGTCACAGGCACTCACTGTTTATTTTTTTAACACAGCACGGCCATCAGGCTCCCTCATGAGTCATTTGTGTGTCTTAATTATTTCATTTTTTTTTTTTACGCGCTTAAAGCATCAGACAAGCTCAGTGCATATATACTGAACCAAAATATAAAACGCAACATGTTCATAAAAAGATATCAGTCAATTGAAATAAATTAATTAGGCCCCTACACTATGGATTTCACATGACTGTGCATAGGCCCACCCACTTGGGAGCCAGGTCCACCCACTTGGGAGACAGGACCAGCCAATCAGAATGAGTTTTCCCCATAATTAAAAACAAAAATACTCCTCAGCATCCCCCCTCCCCCTCAGACAATCCCGCAGGTCAAGAAGCCAGATGTGGAGGTACTGGGCTGGTGTGGTTACATGTGGTCTGCGGTTGTGAGGCCGGTCTGATGTACTGCCAAATTCTCTAAAACGATTATCTGGCAACAGCTCTGTTGGACATTCCTGCAGTCAGCATGCCAATTACACGCTGCCTCAAAACTTGAGACATCTGTGGCATTGTGTTGTGACAAAACTGCACATTTTAAAGTTGACTTTTATTGTACCCAGCACAAGGTGCACCTGTGTTTTCCTTCTAGTTTTTCATGAATTTGCCTACAATTCCAGCACCTGCAGAAAGTACCTAGATATGCGTATTTTCTTCAGCTTTTGCACCTGTGTAATGATCATGCTGTTTAATTAGCTTCTTGATATACCACACCTGTCAGGTGGATGGATTATCTTGGCAAAGGAGAATTGCTCACTAACAGGGATGTAAACAAATTTGTGCACAAAATTAGAGATTAATATGCTTTTTTTGCGCATGGAACATTTCTGGGATCTTTATTTCAGCTCATGAAAAATGGGCCCAACGCTTTATATGTTGTGGTTATATTTTTGTTCAGTATAGTTGATTTTATTCAAAACACATAGGGTGTGGTGTGTCTATATATGGAAAAATACACTACTTAACATTTCAACCAATCGATTGGTGGAAAGAACATAACTTTTTTAGGGGGTCTGGGACAGCCCTAGACCTCTACAAAGTCTAGGCTGGGAATCTACATGTGGTCTTACCCTAACATGGTCAGTGATGTTACAGATGGTGATAACAGAGTCTCTGGCCAGTAGGAAGTCTTCAGTCACCTTCTCTCCCAGAGCCACAGAGCACAGAGTGTCCAGGTTACTGAGGACCACTTCCCTCTCCGCTCTACACAGAGAAATACACAATTACATTAGTCTACACACTGAACACGCAATCTAAAATGCCACATTAATCTGATACAAGAACACGCATACAAACATGCTAATACACACGGCAACTTTAGTGTGTGGTGCACAAATGAGCTTCTTGGCAGTATGTAAATTTACTGCTACGTCTACACACACACAGAGTAGTAAGGGATGACATTTAAATTATGCCCAGGCTCCAGATTAATTAATAATCTCATCTGTGCTCGGCCCACCGCAGAACACACACGGTCCCAGTCTGAGGGATAATGTGTGTGGGAGGGAGGGTTAGAGGACGTGAGGGGAGGATTAAACAGGTTATGAATGCTGCCTGCGTGGAAAGAGAGAGGAGGCACGGTATTGTCCAGTACAGTGTGGGTGGACTGCAGATAGTCCCACTCTCTCCACCCCCCCACCCTCCAGCAGTGGCAGTCTTTGAAGGAGACTGAATGTGTGTTTAAAACACTTGTTCTTCATTGAAAACCCTGGCGGTGAGCCCAGATTTATCTGTGGTCGTGACTTAGACTCAATGCAGAGAAGTCAGTGTGCTCTGCTGTGCTCCTATTCAGAGACTAAAGGCGTCAGCATGCTTCAGTTTGGCTAGCCAAATGTGTGTTCGCATACTCCCTTAAAAGACATTCACTTGAAAAATGCCGTAGCCAGTACACTTCCTCAAAATAGTCTGAATTAATCTAAGATAACTCAAGAAATTGGTCATGCATTTAGACTTTTTTTGCTGAGGAGATCTTAGTTGCGCAATTTTACATCTAACTAAGATGTTTGGTGCAGTTCTCAATGACAAACTGCATGAAAACAAGTCTTCTCCCGTTGAAAGACAAAGACAGGAGTTTACAATAGGAGCAGACCTAGGAACAGTTTACCTTACGTCATTAAGGGAACATTGTCATTGGGAGGTTAAGTGCAAAACTGAACTTGGATCTGAGTGGCGCAGTGGTCTAAGGCACTGCATCGCAGTGCTAACTGTGTCACTAGAGATCCTGGTTCGAATCCAGGCTCTGTCGCAGCCGGCCGCGACCGGGAGACTCATGGGCGGCGCACAATTGGCCCAGCGTCGTCCAGGGTAGGGGAGGGAATGGCCGGCAGGGATGTAGCTCAGTTGATAGAGCATGGCGTTTGCAACGCCAGGGTTGTGGGTTCGATTTCCCACGGGGGGGGCAGTATAAAAAAAAAAAAAAAAAAGATGTATTCACTAACTGTAAGTCGCTCTGGATAAGAGCGTCTGCTAAATGACTAAAATGTAAATGTAAATATCAGTCTCATTAAACAAAGATTAAGATCAATGTATTGGTCAATTACACACAAGGTCCAACCGAAATTTGACTTCCGCTTTTAACCCAACCCCTCCGAAAGACACATACCGGTGTAGAAGCCCTCAGATTACCAAAGAAGTGCGCTCATGGCCAACTGAATATGGAGGTGAGTTTCTCCCTGCCTCACACAGACACACACACACACAAACAAACACACCAGTCCCACTGTCAGCACCCTCCCACTATTCTCTACTGTGTTTCTTTAGCTGGAGAAACATGTGGGTGGGGCCAAGTCACTGTAGGCCGGCCCTTACAGCAGAGCAGCCAATCTCCGCTACACTGCCAAGATTACCGGCCAATCGAGACAAGGGAGAACCCAACCCTCTCGTTCAGTTGGCTCGCATTCGCCTTGGTCTCATCATTGGGCAAGAAGTCAAATGGGACTTAAAAACACAGGTGTGGAGGAAGAACTTGTGTTTGTGTATTGGCCTTACCGTGCAGCCATTCCCAGAAGCAGTACTGCTGCCCGTCTGTGCAGGCTGGAGGTCTCTCGTTTGCCAGTGAACCTCTCCCACAGAACCTGCACCACTGTGGACTGGAGGCTGCTGCCACCGGCAAAGAACTCCTGGACCTGGGACGCGCGAGAGAACGGGTTGGAACAGATCAGAGAGAACGGGGGTTAGTATAATTGAAAGACAGGATGGATAGAGAGAGTAATCAGCAGAGAGAAAGGGCTAACTCAATTACTGGGTAGTATTGATGACAGACAGGATTGATCAAATAAAACAGAGTAATAAGAAACTCACTATCTCCTCCAGACACTGGATGGTCCCCAGAGAGGCGTCCACCATCAGCTCAGACAGACTGTCCACTAGAGTCTGAGCTTTAGCCCTGAGGGAGCGAGAGAGACAGTCAGTCACCAGAGAGATCATCTCCAAATCCCATGCACAGCCCATTGGAGGTGGATGAAGTTGCGCCAAGACATTGTGCAATTTCCCACCTCAACTTCTACCTTGAGTCTGCATCTTTTCCAGCAGCAATGTGCCAGTGGGAGACAGATTAACAAATTGACAGCAGAAAATGTAACAGGCTGTGTTCAAACAGGCAGCAAAATTGTGATTTATACAGTGGGGAAAAAAAGTATTTAGTCAGCCACCAATTGTGCAAGTTCTCCCACTTAAAAAGATGAGAGAGGCCTGTCATTTTCATCATAGGTACACGTCAACTATGACAGACAAATTGAGAAAATAAAATCCAGAAAATCACATTGTAGGATTTTTAATGAATTTATTTGCAAATTATGGTGGAAAATAAGTATTTGGTCACCTACAAACAAGCAAGATTTCTGGCTCTCACAGACCTGTAACTTCTTATTTAAGAGGCTCCTCTGTCCTCCACTCGTTACCTGTATTAATGGCACCTGTTTGAACTTATCAGTATAAAAGACACCTGTCCACAACTTCAAACAGTCACACTCCAAACTCCACTATGGCCAAGACCAAAGAGCTGTCAAAGGACACCAGAAACAAAATTGTAGACCTGCACCAGGCTGGGAAGACTGAATCTGCAATAGGTAAGCAGCTTGGTTTTAAGAAATCAACTGTGAGAGCAATTATTAGGAAATGGAAGACAAACAAGACCACTGATAATCTCCCTCGATCTGGGGCTCCACGCAAGATCACATCCCGTGGGGTCAAAATGATCACAAGAACGGTGAGCAAAAATCCCAGAACCACACAGGGGGACCTAGTGAATGACCTGCAGAGAGCTGGGACCAAAGTAACAAAGCCTACCATCAGTAACACACTACGCCGCCAGGGACTCAAATCCTGCAGTGCCAGACGTGTCCCCCTGCTTAAGCCAGTACATGTCCAGGCCCATCTGAAGTTTGCTAGAGTGCATTTGGATGATCCAGAAGAGGATTGGGAGAATGTCATATGGTCAGATGAAACCAAAATATAACTTTTTGGTAAAAACTCAACTCGTCGTGTTTGGAGGACAAAGAATGCTGAGTTGCATCCAAAGAACACCATACCTACTGTGAAGCATGGGGGTGGAAACATCATGCTTTGGGGCTGTTTTTCTGCAAAGGGACCAGGACGACTGATCCGTGTAAAGGAAAGAATGAGTGGGGCCATATATCGTGAGATTTTGAGTGAAAACCTCCTTCCATCAGCAAGGGCATTGAAGATGAAACGTGGCTGGGTCTTTCAGCATGACAATGATCCCAAACACACCGCCCGGGCAACGAAGGAGTGGCTTCGTAAGAAGCATTTCAAGGTCCTGGAGTGGCCTAGCCAGTCTCCAGATCTCAACTCCATAGAAAATCTTTGGAGGGAGTTGAAAGTCCGTGTTGCCCAGCGACATCCCCAAAACATCACTGCTCTAGAGGAGATCTGCATGGAGGAATGGGCCAAAATACCAGCAACAGTGTGTGAAAACCTTGTGAAGACTTACATAAATCGTTTGACCTGTGTCATTGTCAACAAAGGGTATATAACAAAGTATTGAGAAACTTTTGTTATTGACCAATTACTTATTTTCCACCATAATTTGCAAATAAATTCATTAAAAATCCTACAATGTGATTTTCTTGATTTTTTTTTCTCATTTTGTCTGTCATAGTTGACGTGTACCTATGATGAAAATTACAGGCCTCTCTCATCTTTTTAAGTGGGAGAACTTGCACAATTGGTGACTGACTAAATACTTTTTTTCCCCACTGTATATATTTTTGCAATAATTGATCTTTTGACCAATCACAAATCTTTTCACATAAATCTTTTTCAGAGATTATCTAATCGGTCAAAAGACCAATTAGTGAAAATAAAAAAAATATCAGAATTGGGCTGCATGTCTATAAACACAGCCTGAGACTTGAAACCTCTTGGGGGAATGGCTGAGGAGCTGGAATGAAGATCGCAGTTTCCCACTAAGGCTGTTTCAGCAGACAAGACAGACTTCCAATTACTCCCAATACCATTATAATGTCACTAGCACTGCTTCGCAATTTCACATGGGAAGACATTACCACTTTAAAAATAACTTCACCATCTGAAAATTGGCAGGTGGATCGAGGGACCTGTTGGGTTGATAGAAAGTGCTTGTGGCAATAGTTCGAAGGTGTGTGTACCTGGTGTTGTCTCCCTGGGGGTTGAGGTAGAGACGTCTGTAGGCCTGCACCACAGCATCTTTAATGGCAGCGTCAGTAGACCAGACCAGAGGCAGCATCCTCCTCACGCCAGTCAGAGAGTTCGCCACACTGAACTCACACACTGTCACACAGAACTGCACCGCCTCCTGGACAACTGACACACACAGGGGGGACATTTATTTCTCAATACCCCACACATTACATAGTCTCAAAATACATGCATGGAGTCATTGGGGTGAGATGTTGACTGTACAGGTGATGACGGTAATGCATGTGTAGGTAAGATGAGGTGTGTGTTTGTACCAGAGGTAGTCTTCCAGTAGAGCATGGTGTTGATGACAGCGATGGCTCTCTCCACCTGCAGGGCGAAGCTCTCAGTGTCTCTCAGATACTGCACCAGCATCTCCTGTTTCTTCAGCTCGCTCTCCTCCACCCCTTCCTTCCCTCCATCCCCTGCTCCCTCCTTCTGGGGGGTGGGAGGCAGGTCCTCTCTGATCTCAGAGGTGTCCTGGTCAGGACCTGGGGAGGAACAGGGACACAGGGGAAAA
Source organism: Coregonus clupeaformis (assembly GCF_020615455.1). Classification (NCBI taxonomy): domain Eukaryota; kingdom Metazoa; phylum Chordata; class Actinopteri; order Salmoniformes; family Salmonidae; genus Coregonus; species Coregonus clupeaformis. The sequence continues at coordinate 24,121 of NW_025534826.1, forward strand.
GAAGAGAGGTCAGATTAGAACATGTTCTCCTGAGAGCAGATGTGAACAGCTTAACTCCTGCCAGTGTGAGCACGCATTTGTTCCAGTCCACATGATTCAACTAAATAGTGGTCTAAAATGAAGACCAATTGTTGATTAGTTTTTTTTTTTTTTTTTTTTTTTTTAATCAGGTGTTGGAGCTAGGTTTGGGTGATTCTCCAGTAGAAAACATTATCACCCACTCCATCAGTAATGCTGTCATATGAAACTACACCTCCCACACTGCTGAAAGCCGACATCGCTAGATTGACCTTTATCAATTAGATTTTGATTGGTTATATCACTCTTATTTCACCACTTATTTTTGAAGAGAGTTTTACTTACAAGGATCGCTACTGAATAATTTGCTGAATCCATTTGAAAGTGTTTTGATTGAGTGAATTTTACTATTTTAGCAGAGTGCTGGTTAGTTCTGAATAGAGTTTACTTACTAGGCTTGTATTATGTGGTTCTTTCAACATGCACTTATTGTAAGTCGGTTCTAGATAAGAGCATTCGCTAAATGACCCAACATTTTCAGAATGATTGCTTTTTTCTATCTCCTACACTTAACCAATATACGTGCATCGGGATGTGATTGACAGATGGATAGTGTTCTGTACCTTTAAAGAGCAGAGCCAGTGTTTCCAAGAGCGACTCGGGGGTTAGAGTGGTCAGAGACGAGAACATCTCAGACTCTGGGAACAGGCTGTGGGCTCGCACACACAGACGCACTGCATTCCTGAAACACAAACAACAATCAGTTATTAAATTGATCATTATGTGATCCTGTAGGGTTCAGCTTGGAATGCCAATCGGTATCTGACTTCTATAAACCGTTTTCACTACATGATTTTCCTTGAGCTAAAACTAGTCACCTGGGCACAGATTTCGCCTATCGGATAGGATTAAATGCATAGAAATAGAATGAATAGCACGGGAGTCCCCCATTCTATTTCTATGCATTTAATCCTATCTGTTAGTCGAAATCCAGATAGATGACCTTTGAAAAACTGGGCCCTGTATTTAGATATTGTTTCACTCTACCGGTATTTGTTGACGCGGAGGAACTGGGCGATCTGTATGGCGGTGGCCCTGTCGTCATCCTCCTCTCCAGCCTCTTCCTCCCGCTGCTCCCCCTCTCCCTCACTGGTGGGCTCCAGCTCTGCTCTGACAGTGAGGAGCAGCTCAGGCTCCATAGCGGCCCACAGCTCTGAGGCCTTGATCACTGCCACTGGACGGAGAGACAAAAGGAATGTGGTCAAAGGGAAAATCCACTAAAATCATTTTGCATCATGATGATGTGGCAGGTGATATTTTGCTTCCTGAATGTCCAATATCTTGAAAACTTGACTGTGAAACATTTTGGAACTGTATCAACAGTGGATTAATGGGAAAAAAATACAAAAACATAATTTAAGTGAAGTTTCCCTTTAATTATAAATATTGTTTGGACAAAAGAGGTAGAAGATGAAGTAGAGGACTTCAGAATGAATGGAAGCTATTTCTATGGTTACAAAGCCCTCAGATTAACAAAGAAGAACACTCATGGCCAACTGAATATTGAGGAGAGCTGGGTTTCTCCCTGCCTCACACATACAGACAAACAAACACACGTCAGCCACACTGTCAGCACCCTCCCACTATTCTCTACAGTGTTTCTTTAGCTGGAGAAACATGTGGGTGGGGCCAAGTCACTGTAGGCCGGCCCTTACAGCAGAGCAGCCAATCTCCGCTACACTGCCAAGATTACCGGCCAATCGAGACGCATCACAACCCTCTTTCAGTTGGCTCGCATTCGCCTTGGTCTCATCATTGAGCTTTATATCAAAGATTGAAGGTGTAAATTTTAGGGATGTGTTAAATTAAGAGGTAAATATAAAAAGGTGGTGTATAATTTACCAGGTGCGTTTTTCTGCAGTTTCTCTCTAAGCTCTCTGAGTTGAGCCGTCTCCTTCTCCAGGGGTTTCTTCAGGTCAGCACTGCTCAACTGCAAATGAAACAAACACAATTGTAAGACACTAGGTGTTGTGTGTGTACTTTGCTGTAGTGGTTGTTTGAGCGTGTGTGTGTACGTGCGCACCTTGCAGCTGTAGGGGTTGTGTGCGATGAAGGCAGCCAGTAGCTGGATGGCACTCTTGACCACATTGATGGATTTGTCCATCAGCCTTCCCACTGCCAACCCCATCACTTCACTGTACCTGTTCAAGGGCAGAGCCTGGGGGAGAAATCACAGAGGACAGAGGAACGCTCAATAATTTATGCGGCCTTGAGGAAACGACAATCAAATGGGGATTTCTGAATGCCCTCAGATTACCAAAGAAAAATGTTCATAGCCATAGCAAAGGCCACCAACAAAGATTTGTGCCTCCTTGCCAACTGATACATATACTCTCACACAGACAAGCAGACAAACACTTTCAGCAGCCTCCGTCCTGCCTTCTCCCATATCTCTGGGATGGGCAGAGGGTGAGGAGGACTGGTAGTTTACTCTAGGTGGGCCCTTACAGCTGAGCAGCCAATCTTCGCCACACTGCCAAGATTACCCACCAATCAGGAGGAAGACGCACACAATCTCTCAGCCTGATTGGCTCATACTTGCCATGATCTCATCACTGTGCATTAGTGGATGTATTAAATGACTAGTGAACATACGAAGATACTGCAGATTCATAACAGTGCAAGTAGTATCCGGAATTGCTTCATACATCAATATTGTTGTTTGGGATACGCTTTTAGACAAACGTAAGCACACACACTCGCACCTTGCTGTTGACGATGCGTGTGTAGACCTGCAGCACTCGGGCCCTGACGTAGGAGTGTGTGTCGTGGAGGTGCTCCTGCAGAGTGTCCATGAAGCGGTCCCTGTCAGCTTTGCCAGACTCATCCAGCCCATCTCCACTAAGGACCCTGACCAGAACCTCTCCCAACACTTCACACACTGCCACACGCAGACTGGGGCTCTGCAGACACAGGGAGAAGGATCGAACATTCAGTAATGACTAGATAGTAAGGACGTTGTGATTGATAATCAAAGGCAGCACAATTTCAAAGGAAGAAGTAGTACTATCAATCTGGTGTTAGGGATCATGGTGTGTGTGCTACCTCTCCCTCCAGGTGTGTGAGTAACACACTGATGTTGGGGATCATGGTGTCGGGGACCAGGGTGCCGAGTTCAGACAGGAAGCTGGAGAAGGCCTTGACCCCTGATCCCTCTCTGGCCAGCTCCTCACTAGACTTCTGACCGATCTCTCTGAGAGGAGGGTCAGTATAGACAACAGGGCATCAGAACAAAAAGACAGACTTCACACACGCCCACTGAACAAGTCCCTAATATGTTTCTCGCAACACTTCATAAACAGGGACAAAAAGGACATGGGGACTTTAAAGACATTCTTGCAGAAAAAAAGGAATCTCTTCGACTGACCTCATGACCTCTCCTACGATAGCCTTGACTCCATACTCAGTGCTCCACACAGACACAGCCTGGGCACACACTGACGACAGCTGCTCAAAGTGCTGCAGCAGCTGGATCACCTTCACACTGGCACCTGTGGATGATGAGTATATCAGTACAATGCTTCACTTGAATGAACACCATACTACTAATAAAAAGGCAGCGGAGCAATAACATTAAAATGCATCAGCATAGGTTCTATGGAGCTGTCTAATAAGTGGTTTGGGGGTGGTGAGCTACTGACCCAGGAGGTGGTTGTATTTCTTGACCTGCACCCCCAGCAGGTGGATGATGGCGTCTCTGGTGGGCTTGTTCTTCACATGGCTGATGGTTGGGTTCTCCAGGAGCTTATAGCAGCAGCATGTCACACAGCTGAGGACACAGTATCCTGTAAGTTATGTAGACTGCTGCTCATTGCTCACCATGTTCTCTACCTAGAGAGTGAAACACCACAAACCCATGTTTCCTCCAGCCCCACACACTCATCCACAGTCTGGCCCTCTCACCTGATGAACTCCTCCTCGACCAAAGAGAGGCTCCAGAGGGAGCGGATGTCCAGCTGAAGGAGCTGGGTTAGAGCCTGCAGCACCGTCTCCCTCTCAGAGTCCCACTGTAGTAGACCTTCTCCTGCAGCCTTTCCCTTCTTACTGCCCTGAGGGTGTCGAAAGAAAGTTCACTTCAAACTGTCAACTCAGTACAGGACTCAGGTTTGAGATTCTAGAATGACTAAGGATACACTACTATCCGTATGAAGTTACAGAGTGACTCCTTATTGATGAGGCCACTATGCATAGCGGTCACAAAGATCTGGGTGTAGTTTTTGAATGCCCTCAGATTACCAAAGAAAATGTTCATAGCTATAGCAAAGGCCACCAACAAAGACTTGTGTCTCCTCGCCAACTGATACATATACTCTCACACAGACAAACACTTTCAGCAGCCTCCGTCCTGCCTTCTCCCATATCTCTGGGATGGGCAGAGGGTGAGGAGGACTGCTAGTTTACTCTAGGTGGGCCCTTACAGCAGAGCAGCCAATCTTCACCACACTGCCAAGATTACCCACCAATCAGGAAGAAGGAGCACGCAGTCGCTCAGCCTGATTAGCTCATACTTGCCATGATCTCATCACTGGGCATTAGTGTATTAAATGACTAGTGAGCATGCTGAGACTACAGATTCAAATATGACTGGGTGCAGAAGGACCTACCTTACTGGGTGCAGTGACGATACTCTGCCTGTAAGAGTCACTCTCCAGGGTTTCTGTGAGCTTGCAGAGGAGGAATACACTCATTTTGACAGCATTGAGCTGCTCCTTGCGGTCCGGGGCAGAGAGTGAGGCGTTGAGGAGGAGGGAGGGCAGGGAGACGGACAGGCCACTCACCACTAATAGAGAAAGCAATGAAATACGGATGAGGACTTCGGCTGTATAGTGAGCACTAGCAGGCACAGGTATGCCATCATGTGAATAGGTTGAGACATTTCAATACACACCATCACAAACACTGACCTTGTATGAGTAACTCCAGGGTGTCCTCTTTCACGCTCATGTCCACTTTATGGCAATGCCTGAGACATACAATAGTATGCAACGTCGGTCAATACTCAAGAAACAGAATTGTGGTAGGTTTGAGAAATAAAAATACAAGTTATCTGGGGTCATTCCATAGTGTCCTGCTGAAAAATACCCAAAGCGGGGGCATTTTGGGTACACAAGCCTGAGGGAGTGGACACACCTTGCGGACAGATTATTATTTTTTTTTTTACCTTTAACTAGGCAAGTCAGTTAAGAACAAATTCTTATTTACAATGACGGCCTACATCGGCCAAACCAGGACGATGCTGAGCCAATTGTGCACCGCCCTATGGGACTCCCAATCACCGCCGGTTGTGATACAGCCTGGAATCGAACCAGGGGGTCTGTAGTGACGCCTCAAGCACTGAGATGCAGTGCCTTAGACCGCTGCGCCACTCGAGAAACCAGCAAGGGACACCGATAGGTATAAAATCAAGACCACAACAGTAATGACACAACCACCTCATTCTTCTCTCTGCATATTCTCAAAACACAATACAAAAATTCCTTGCAAAGAGCTACAATTGACAAGAATGATCTGTCAATGAGCTGGGTGAGGTTTATAGACAGTACTTTGAGATAAGGAAGGGTTTTTTGGTTATGCTTAGACGGTAAATGTATTGTTGTGAAAAACGTATGCACTCACTAACTAAGTCTCTCTGGATAAGAGCGTCTGCTAAATGACTAAAATGTAAATATAGTTACTCACTGCAGCACCGTGTAACCCGTGTCGAAGTGTTCCAGGATACACAATGGACCCTGGCTTCTCAATGCAGCCTTGAAACCTAGAAAATAGTAAAAGGAGTTGAGTTGCTTGGTCAGATTTCAGGAGGACAATAGTCTAACAATTATAAGTCTAACAAACTACGGGATATTTACTGTTGAGATGGGAGGGCAGTTGTTTAGGGGAGACGACATCCTGAACCACGTACTGGTTAATGCCCCCAGTCTTCACCAGGTCACCCACGCACACAGGCACAAAGAAGTCCCACGACATCACTGTACACGAAAAAACAACTTGTCGTAAGCCGAGTGGTTGACATTCTAGGTAATTATAGTAAGCCAAGTTAATTCCATGTAGCTATAAACGACCCACTCAACCTAACAAACGTGTTCGCTAATGTATTAGCCAAGTTAGCTAGCTAGCTTACTTTCTTTTGACCAAGTTCTTAGTTATGTGTTTGTTTCGATTTCTTCGCGAACTAGCTAGTTAGCTACCTTAGTTAGCCACAATATAATTTAGCTAGCTGGCTAACGCGTTAGCTAGCTACGTTAATAATTTATTTAAGATAGCTACAGTATTTAACGTTGTTGTTAGTCAACTAGCTAACTGGCTACATTTCACAACTAAGAAAAAGTCAAGACATAAGTAACGTTAACCAAGTATAACACACTTACCAATATTTGTTGTAGCGCTCTTAGCCACAATTGAGAAACTGTTGAACAGATTGCAACAAACAGCACGGCACTACTCTAAACGGTTTGTGGCGAAGGGTTTTGAATTTTTAACAGCAGCGCGCCAAAGGACCACGTCATCGGCATCGTTCCCACTGGCCCTCCTCTTCGGTGACCAAACTACGCCATCTGTCTGCGGATAACGGACGCTACAATATTGTTGATACTATTACTGAAAACTCTAATATTGCAATATCAAGTAGAGTAAATCTGATAACCTCATGCAAAATAAAGTTGTATCTATGCTGTTCAGAACCAATCTACATGATAAAGGACAAAAAAGGACAAGAAAGACAGATGAGGTAGTAGCTGTATTCAAACTGAAAATAAAATGTTCCTCTGTCAGCTACAGTATTGATGATATTTCCCTTGTGAAATGTATCCTCTAAACAAGTTCTATCAAATGTAAAATTAAAAAAGTAAAATGTAGGAGGTGGTTGTATTACAATACGTCAATCCATTTCACTACAGTCAATCACATCTAGTCAAATCCATACTACAGCATTATGGACACTAACTGTCAAATCACTCTGGGAATTTTAGTGTTTATTGTTCAGTTACAAAAAAATTGAAACATAAAATAAAACAATGCAACTCTCCTAACTATCAACTGTCATAACCTTTGAAACATATTTATATACATCTGTAACCACATATCTCCTCCACACTGCATTAAACCAAGACAGAAAAATAAAGTCAACAAAAAAAGAAAGCACCAATTGTTCTATGCTAGAAGACTGATAAACAATGTAATACTATCCCGGGGAAAGAAAATCATGTTCCTTTCTCTACACTACTAACGTAGTATCCTGACTCTACAATCGGTTGGCCGCTCTACCTTAGGGGCTTACTTTTTCTTTCTGTCTTGAGAGCAGCGTGGACAATACCTGCAGAGTTAGAAAAAATGAATATTCAGTTGTAAACCTTAAAATCCCATCACTATTTCCGTTATGTAAGATACTCACCGGCCAGTTTATTAGGTACACCACCCCGGTCACAAAAATGGATCGGTCCTACAGACAGTGAGTCACGTGGCCGTGGCTTGCTATAGAAAACAGGCATCGAGGCATTCAGTTACTGTTCGATTGAACGTTGAAATTGGCAAAACCAGTGACCTAAGCGACTGAGTGTGGTATGATCGTCGTTGCCCGGCAGTATCTCAGAAACGGCTGCCCTCCTGGGCTTTTCACGCACAACAGTGTCTAGGGTTTACAGAGAATGGCATGACAAACAAAAAACATCCAGTCAGCAGCAGTCCTGTGGGCAAGTAGCTTAGTGGTTAAGAGCGTTGTGCCAGTAACCGAAAGGTCGCTGGTTCTAATCCCCGAGCCAACTAGGTGAAAAATCTGTCTGTGCCCTTAAGCAAGGCACTTAACCCTAATTGCTCCTGTAAGTCGCTTTGGATAAAAGCGTCTGCTAAATGGCTTATTATTATTTTTATTATTAAAAACAGCTTGTTGATGAGAGAGGTCGAAAGAGAATGGCAAGAATTGTGCAAGCTAACAGGCGGGCCCGCAAACAGACAAATAACGGTGCAGTACAACAGTGCTGTGCAGAACGGCATCTTGGAATGCACAACTTGTCGATCCTTGTCACAAATGGGCTATTGCAGCAGACGACCACACCGGGTTCCACTCCCATCAGCTAAAAACAAGAAGAAGCGGCTCCAGTGGGCACGCTATCACCAACACTGGACAGTGGAAAAACATCACCTGGTCCGACGAATACCGGTTTCTGTTGCGTCATGCTGATGGCAGTGTCAGGATTTAGTATAAGCAGCATAAGTCCATGAACCCATCCTGCCTGGTGTCAACAGCGTACCGCTGTCCAATATGCAGCAACTGCGTGATGCCATGGCGTCAGCATGGAACGTTTCCGACTTGTAGAAGCCATGCCCCAAAGAATTCAGGCTATTCTGGAGACAGAGGGGTCCGACCCTGTACTAGACGGGTGTACCTAATAAACTGGCCAGTGAGTGTAGTACTGTATGGTTAGTCTGTGTAGGTTAACTGATTCCCTCACCATTTCCCTCTTGGTTTGGTCGTCAGGCCCACGCAGGCAAAGTGGAACCACTCGATGGAACACTGCAAATACAATCAACACAGGGGTTTGATGAAGTCCGCACACACTGTAGTTTTCAAGAACCAGGATCAACACAAAACAATATAGGTCAGGTCAGTGCACACACTGGGGGAAACTCAGGGGAGGTTTCTGGGGAAACTCACATCTGTGTTGTCACAGCCAATCATCTCTCCATAGGACACCTGGTGACACAGGCAGTAGGTGGGCTCGTTGGGGTCCACTGGCATGTCCAGCACGTCAGAGGGATGCACGTTCCCAAAGTTAGCAGCTGGAGCAGTGAACTCCCCCCTGACAATGAGAGAGAGGGCTGGGTGAGTACACACACACAAAATGAAGGCCAATGAAGGAGATTGTCTTCAAGCAAGGAAGTGATAGAGTGCACAATAATAAACGTACGGTTGGAGAAGTTTGACTTTCTTCTGCGCAATCTTCGGACTGCCATCTTCATCTGAGCTCTTCACTTTAGAACGCGTTTTAGCTACCTTCTTCTCTTTCAGCCCCCTGGACTCGCCTGAAATATCAAAACATAGCAGATAGTCCTGAATGAATTGTGAATAACGATGAGTGAGAAAGTTAAGACACACAAATATCATACCCCCAAGACATGCTAACCTCTCACCATTACAATAACAGGGGAGGTTTTGCTTTTTTTTTTTTTTTTTTTGGGGGGATATTATATTTATGCATCTAACTTTCTCACTCATCATTATTCACGATTCATTCAGGACTATCGGTAATCATGGTAGCATCCACATTAATGTAGAGTATTAGTGTTTAGAAACATTAATTACCATTCATTTCTATTGGGCACAAACTAATCTGAAACACAACCAAAACAAACAGCAAATGCATCGAACAAGTTTGTGTAGTCACAAGCTTGATGTAATCATTGCGTGCTAAGAATATGGGACCAAATAGTACACTTTTGACTACTTTAATGATAATGACTTTTGGTCCCCTAAAATATGTGTGTGTGTGTGGGGGGGGCTGCACTTTAACCTCATAGTCATTGTATAATTAAAAATCCAAAGTGCTGGAGTACAGAGCCAAAACAACAACAAATATTGTCACTATCCCAATACTTTTGGAGCTCACTGCATCTGTATAATTTTGGAGCTCACTGCATCTGTATACTTTTGGAGCTCACTGCATCTGTATACTTTTGGAGCTCACTGCATCTGTATACTTTTGGAGCTCACTGCATCTGTATACTTTTGGAGCTCACTGCATCTGTATAATTTTTTCTAGTAATGATTTGATATTTTGAAGTGTGCCAAGATGCTAAGCAAACACTCATGAGAAACAGACACGTATGTGCACACACCCACTTCAAATACATACTTTTCTTTCCCTTACTGGAGGTGGAATCATAGTCTGTGCTCTCTATCTGCTTCTCCTTCAGGTCGGCCTCAAAGCGGGCCAGGTCTGTGTCCAGTCTCCGGATGTGCTTGTCCACCTAGGGAACAACCACTGCACTTTAGGATTCATTTGACTGACCCACACAGGCTCCAATACAAAGGAAGCACAGTGCTCCAAAGTACTACTACTGACCATCTCATAAGTCTGCATGGCCAGTTGCACTTTGTCATCCCCAAACTCCTTGCTTTTGCTGTACGACTGCTGGATCTGCCTCAGAATAGTAAGCTTCTGTTCAGACGAGAGGGTCCTGGCATTGGATGTGTAATCCTTTGCCAGGGAGTCTATCTGCCCCTTTAGATCTGAGAGAAAGAGATGGGTTGGGTGAGAAGTTTGGATAAGCATTTTTATTGATGCCACTGATCTGAGAATATCAGCCTTATGTGATGTGTGTTACTGTGTCACTTGCTTCCACATACCATTTCTTTTTAAATGAAGTATGTGTATCTAGGGCTTTTACAAGTATGAATGGATTTAAGAAATCCCATGGCTGTGCCCAACAAAAGCTCAACAAAGTACTGATATGTAAAGATGCCTCACATAATTGTAGTGCAGCTTTTGTTCTAGATGATCTGATAGTGTTGGAAAATTAGCAGATAATTGAATGGTAAATTGTTGAGGACCGTGGGCATGAATGTTCTTTAGCCCTGGTAATCTGGTTGTTATGGAGGCGAGACAGATTTCATTTGCATACATTCATCATTGGCAATTCAAATGCACAACTTGTGGGTGGGTGGGATGGCTGCTACTTTATTATGCATTGTAAACGTGGTTCACACATACTCTGCAGAGTAACGTTAGTGAATTGGTCGGTACCAGTTGTAGTTAGTGTTATTTCTCACCCTCTGTACGTTGATCCAAGTCCCTCATCAAATTGAAGTTCCTCTGCAGTTCAAATGGCAGGTTCTCTATGCCTGTGATGAGAAATGAACAATCATGAACAACTTTTTTGACTGATTAATATTCACTAATCATACCAACTCTTGGTATAACAAATGTATCTTCAATTTGTGATGATACTCTAGCTAGGCTAATGCCTAACAGGCGAAACGACCGTTGGTGTTGATTAGCTAGGTAGCTAGCGGCCTAATTATCCAAATAAAGCATTCCTTCTTGCAATGCATTGACTAAACATGCAGATAAATTCAAATAGGCAGCTAAACTATCGAAAACATTTGCAGATTCTTATCTCTAAATCGTTTAAATAATATAAAATGAACTCACTGTCCAAATAGTGTTCCAAATACATTCCCGCCGCCATCTTGGAAAATGTAAACAACACAACTTCCGGCGAGGAGGACGAGTTGTTCTTCGGTTTGATCCGAAATCAAATAAACGATATTTTAATATCAATCGTAATGCAGGATATTGTATTTGCACGGTGTCAGAGACTGAATATAATTAATTAAATGTACTGTTTATGAAAACTATCTAATATAGTCATATTTGATGTCATACACGGTCAACAATACTGCAGTAATATAAAAATAAACAAGATGGGAGTATGACAAACAATCAGACATTTTATTGTCTCAAGGAATGGTCTTTACAATACATACCATCAACTTGATCAAAGGACATACAAAATGAAATTAAACCAAACAGATAACATTGCAAGGAAGGATTAAAATGTGAAAATGTGATGTTTAACAAGAGAAGTAGAACTTTGCCCTCAACCACAGATCTAGGATCAGATGACCATACTCCTACCCTAGAACCAATCATCCATGAGGGCCATGAAAAATATCTGATCTAGTATCTGTGTGGTTAGGGACAACATCTACCTACTCCAAAGGGGGCTGGGGCTCAGGGCCCTCGATGGAGGGCCTGCTGCAGTGATTTTCAGTCCAGAAGGAGGCAATATCTATCCTAACATTCTCAGCTCAACTCTTGTGAAAATGACTGATCTGTCATGACAATTAGACCTCTCTGACTAGTGACAACTGCAAAAATAATTACAGTCTTCATTTTCATAAACATTTTATACATGTTCATTGTCCAACCTCTTCTTTTTTCAGCAGCTTCTTCAACTTATTGAATTTGTTCTTCCCAATTCTCTTCTTGCTCTGCATGGGGGATTTCCTCTGTTTATCGCCCTTTTTCTCAAACCTGCTCCCTTCCTTTGACTCTTTGGTCGTCTCCCCTTCTGTTTTGACTGTGTTGGACTTCTTGAGCTCTCCGTCCACTTTCACAGTCTCACCATCCATCTTTGCGATCTTTGCTTTCTTCGGCCCGGTTGGTTTTTGACTTTTTTTCAGGGTGCTTGGGTTTGTTGTTTTCTTGACGATGCTTTTGGCTGGTTTCCCGTTGGCTATTGCCTTCTGTGACACAGCTGGCTTGCCAGGGACTGGCTTCTGCTTCTTGGACTTGTTCTTAGAACCTGCTTTAGATGGTCCGTCCTCATCAGAGGAATCAGCTGTAACCTCTACTGCCTCAGATGGCTCGGTTTCCTCTTCTCCGTCTGGAATAGTGACAATAACAGGATGTTATTTTTATATAAACACGAGCGGTGTTTCCATGACACTGGACAAAGCACTGTGGTTTATTAGATCCAAGATGACATCTACTTTACCTTTGTCAACTGCTGTGGTTGGGACTGTGTTGGAGAACTTTTTCAGCTTGGCCACAAAGAAACCGTCCATGTTGTGGGAATGAGGGTAGAACCGGCGTGAGAGTTTCAGAGAGGGATGGAATCGTCTCTCTTTGAATCTAAATGGGAGGAAATATATATATATTTTTTATTGCACAAGAAAACGGTTAGGGGGGTACAGGTAAATATCTGGATGAATGTGAATAATGTGGTGTTCTTATAACCCCTTTACCTGGTGAAGCCTTCTTTGCCAAAGTCCAGTCCAGTCTGGACGAGTTTGACGTTTCTTTTCTTGAGAGCATAGTCCACTACCCACTCGTTCTCCTCCACCTGGTGATAAAGTCAGTAAGGTAACTTCATCTATTCTAGTCCAAATGAATTTAACCGTCACAGACATTTTGTAATGGACCGAAAAAACAAGAAAAAGCTGCGATAAAATAAATAATTGCAATTCACTTTAAGTAAAGCACCAATTTAGATTTTGTTTATTTGTCATCAGTGTGACACTCAGGTGTACCCACCATGATAGAGCATGTGCAGTACACCAGATAGCCTCCAGAGGGAGACTCAGCGTTGACAGAGTCGATGGCCGCCAGGATGAGCTCCTTCTGCAGGTGGGCCGACCGCTGGATGTCAGACTCGTCCTGAGAGACAGGACGTAGAAAGTAAGATTAGGAAGACATGAACAGGAAGTTATCATTAAAGGCCAGTGTCTACTGTAAATCTAAGGGCCTGTGTAGTGTATAATAGGTTTTTTCTCACCTTACTGGTCTTAACAGCAGGGTCTTTGGCGATTACTCCTGTGCCTGAGCAGGGAGCATCAAGCAGCACTCTGTCAAACCCACCCATGACCTGCAAACATAGTAACTAACAGGTTAACATACCATCAATGGGAGTAACATACAATGTACAAACTGCATGTAGAGCAAGAAACTCTCTTATTACCTTAGGGAACTGCCTGCCATCGTAGTTACAAATCACTGAGTTGGTGACTCCCAGACGGTGGATGTTGCCCACCACACTCTTCAGTCTGTCAGCACTGGCATCATTGGCCACAATCACCCCTGTGTTCCTCATCAACTGGGCTGTGGGACACACATATACACAATAAATAAGTAATCCAATAAAAGTTAAGTCTTGCCTGTTAAGCCCTAGATCAGGGGTTCTTAAACTTTTTCAGGATGGGACCCAAATGAGAAATTCAGTGTTTTCCTGGGACCCAAGCTCATGAAAACATGCCCCCTTTTGGGGGCCCTAAACGAGATATGGTTGGGTGGCTCCCCCACCTCACAGGCAAAAACATTTTAGTTTTAAAGTTAATTTCCTGCAATTCTACACACTTTGCCATGACTTATGCCATTTTAATATGATATCTGAATGAGAGTGACTAACAAAATCAATGGGGAGCCCCTTGGAGTTCAGGGCCCTTGGGCACGTGCCCTGTGTGCCCGGTCGGTATTCGGCCATGATTAGATAGCTGGCTAGACTAATTTACCAATCTAAAAAGTGTTCGCTGACATCGCTAATTAAGTAACTGTCAGTTGCTAGGTTTCCATCCAATTGTCAACAGATTTTCATACGAATATTCTAAAATCTGCAGAAAGAAAAGATGCACATTTTCCCACCAGTGGTGTGTTTTCACCAAACTGACTTGTTGCGAATAGAAATCAGTGCGTGATGACAGTGCAGACAAAATGTACTTTTTCGCTTAAGTTTTCATGTACTGAATAAACATCTAAAGTTCAATGCGTTTCCATTGCATTTGCAACTCTACCGATAGTTGTCACAAAAACTGTTGCGTTACATAGCAAATGTGCCGACTCTGATCTTGGCACGTGCGCTCGCAGATACAGTGTGGGTAGGCTAGTCTACATTATTATTTTTTTATGGGTGAGCAAGAATATTTATATTTTTCAAACGGCTGTCATACATCGATCATCATGTCACCAGAACAAGACCCTCAATATTTATTGGAAAGGAGCATCAAGCTCATCCCATGCACTTTCACCACCCTGTGAAGTTCATCATAATTTATTTAATCTGTAGCCTAATAAATTGCATGGTTTCCCGAGTCGAGTTTCCACTGCCATTTCTCCCCATGTCGAACGAACAAATGATATGTCGCCATTTATAATAATATACAGTGGGGAGAACAAGTATTTGATACACTGCCGATTTTGCAGGTTTTCCTACTTACGAAGCATGTAGAGGTCTGGAATTTTTATCATAGGTACATTTCAACTGTGAGAGACGGAATCTAAAACAAAAATCCAGAAGATCACATTGTATGATTTTTAAGTAATTAATTTGCATTTTATTGCATGACATAAGTATTTGATACATCAGAAAAGCAGAACTTAATATTTGGTACAGAAACCTTTCTTTGCAATTACAGAGCTCATACGTTTCCTGTAGGTCTTGACCAGGTTTGCACACACTGCAGAAGGGATTTTGGCCCACTCCTCCATACAGACCTTCTCCAGATCCTTCAGGTTTCAGGGCTGTCGCTGGGCAATACAGACTTTCAGCTCCCTCAAAAGATTTTCTATTGGGTTCAGGTCTGGAGACTGGCTAGGCCACTCCAGGACCTTGAGATGCTTCTTACGGAGCCACTCCTTAGTTGCCTTGGCTGTATGTTTCGGGTCGTTGTCATGCTGGAAGACCCAGTCACGACCCATCTTCAATGCTCTTACTGAGGGAAGGAGGTTGTTGGCCAAGATCTCGTGATACATGGCCCCATCCATCCTCCCCTCAATACGGTGCAGTCGTCCTGTCCCCTTTGCAGAAAAGCATCCCCAAAGAATGATGTTTCCACCTCCATGCTTCACGGTTGGGATGGTGTTCTTGGGGTTGTACTCATCCTTCTTCTTCCTCCAAACACGGCGAGTGGAGTTTAGACCAAAAAGCTCTATTTTTGTCTCATCAGACCACATGATGAGTACAACCTTCTCCCACTCATCAGACCGTCTCCCATTCCTCCTCTGGATCATCCAGATGGTCATTGGCAAACTTCAGACGGGCCTGGACATGCGCTGGCTTGAGCAGGGGGACCTTGCGTGCGCTGCAGAATTGTAATCCATGACGGCATAGTGTGTTACTAATGGTTTTCTTTGAGACTGTGGTCCCAGCTCTCTTCAGGTCATTGACCAGGTCCTGCCGTGTAGTTCTGGGCTGATCCCTCACCTTCCTCATGATCATTGATGCCCCACGAGGTGAGATCTTGCATGGAGCCCCAGACCGAGGGTGATTGACCGTCATCTTGAACTTCTTCCATTTTCTAATAATTGCGCCAACAGTTGTTGCCTTCTCACCAAGCTGCTTGCCTATTGTCCTGTAGCCCATCCCAGCCTTGTGCAGGTCTACAATTTTATCCCTGATGTCCTTACACAGCTCTCTGGTCTTGGCCATTGTGGAGAGGTTGGAGTCTGTTTGATTGAGTGTGTGGACAGGTGTCTTTTATACAGGTAACGAGTTCAAACAGGTGCAGTTAATACAGGTAATGAGTAGAGAACAGGAGGGCTTCTTAAAGAAAAACTAACAGGTCTGTGAGAGCCGGAATTCTTACTGGTTGGTAGGTGATCAAATACTTATGTCATGCAATAAAATGCAAATTAATTACTTAAAAATCATACAATGTGATTTTCTGGATTTTTGTTTTAGATACCGTCTCTCACAGTTGAAGTGTACCTATGATAAAAATTACAGACCTCTACATGCTTTGTAAGTAGGAAAACCTGCAAAATCGGCAGTGTATCAAATACTTGTTCTCCCCACTGTATATTTTTATACATTATGACTTTACGCGCAGAAAAACTGTGGATGGAAATTTGGTTATTGACTGACATAGCAAGAGAAAAACCACTGATGCACAACCACATTTCAAAATGGCACCTTGTGTTTTCTTCTATTCTAACTCCCATGTCGCAAACCATAACCTAAGAAAGGCTGCAGTTGATTATTAGGCTAATTGTAGAGACCAACAGCAGTAAACAGTATTGTGCTCATTGCCATTCAACTCTATTTTTAACATCCTCACCCATATAGGTGGTCTTTCCCCCTGGAGCTGAGCTCATGTCGAGCACCGTCTCCCCCTCCTGGGGAGAGAGAGCCATGACAGGCAGGAAACTAGAGGCTCCCTGCAGCATGTAGTGACCAGCCAGGTACTCCGGGGTCGCACCTGGGAACGGAAAAATACTAGGTTTAACACAGGGCAGACACAGACAGGAAGACACACTCATCAATTCATGTATACTTACTCATAACACACAGAAAGCAGGATAACAGTAGTAATTACAAAATTAACATTCTAATCTTTCATACACATATAAAAGGTTAGAGTGTGCTGGTACTGACCTATGGGTACTGAGGAGTCGAAGATGACCAGGCCCACTTTAGACCACTTCCCCAGAGGATCCAGATTCACCCCTCTGTTGATCAGGGCCTGGGACAAAGAACATACACGTCACTCAGTCTGGCAGAGGAACAGGCATTACTACTAGCATCCAATTATCCTTTGGTCAATTCCAAATGGACCCCTAGTCTTAATCCTTTCAGAGCTACACAAATGCCTAGGTGGTAGGGGTGGAGTTGGGGCACCTTTATTTGAGCCAAGTTGAAAGAGTGAGGTTTGTTACCTGAGCCAAGTCCCTCCTCCTTGTCTTCAGTGTATTGGTCCGAATGGTGACAGGTCGCTGAATTTCATTGGCCTCCAGGAAATCAATCAGCTACAAAGCACATAAAAAGAGGGAAGCCTTAGTTCAGCATGATGACAAAACGTAACCTTCCATAGACTTCCTGTTCATTTTGCGTTACTATAACATTCGGGAGAACAAAGCAATGACACATACCTCTGACACTGGAAAGATATCCAGCAGTTTGTCTATGAGGAAATTGTTGTAGCTGTAGTAAGTGGAAAGATCCTTTTTCAGGAGAGAGAGGTACTCTGTTCTCTCTTTCCCCTCCTCCCTCTTGGTGGCAAAGTGAGACAGAACGTCCACGTTGTCCTTTATTCTCTGGTGGATGGTCTGCAGGTCTACAAGCAAAACGCCTGCATCCACAGGAGAGAGAAAGACACTTAGTACAGATGGAGTCCACAGGCACCGATAAAGAACACGTAGAAATGTGTAAACTGGCATACCAAAAAGCATAACTGTCAAATCTAAAAAGTACAAATCTAACCTCACCCTCTAACCTCAAACTCACCCTCTTTTGCTATCTCCTCTGCTCCAGGTAGTATGAATTTGTCCATCTCATCTATATTAGCCTGTACCGTGTCATCTTCATCCATGTCTTCATCTCCACTCTTCCCCTTATCATCATCATCATCATCATCATCGTCATCACTCTCCTGGCCCATGGCTTCCTGCAGCTTCTTCTGCTTCCTGGCAGCTCGCTCAATGGGGAGCAGCTGAATGAGAGATGAAAAGAGGAGTAAGGAACAGATGATTCAACAGACTAAGACTAAGCACCTTGCTAAAGAACAATAAGAACTTTGAAGGAAGAACATTGTTTTGCTATTTAGAACATGTCCTGGACGCATAACTTCGTCAATAATTTCACATACCTCCTCTCCATCACTGTCTCCTTCCCCCTCTCCTTCACTGTTGTCCTCCAATGCACCGTAGTCATCAACCAGGTCTTCATCATCATCATCATCTCCCTCAATTAGTAGTTTTTTCCCTTTATTCTTCTCCCCTCCCTCTTGTCCCTCGTCCTCTTCCTGCTCCCATTGGCTGTCACTGTCATCCTCGTCATCTGATTGGCCGACCTCACGCTTCCTCTTTGCTGGCTTCAGCCATTCACTGTTTTCATCTGTGAATCCTTGAGAACAGGGGAAACAAACCAATTAAGTCACCATAGACATTCATGGATATAGTATTGAGAACACAGTGAATGGATGGGGCTGTCTGACTCTGGATCCACATGGACTTAGATGACTTACCCCCCAATGCTAATGAATGAACAGTAACTTACCTTTTTTTGGCTCCTCCTTCTCAATGGTTTCCTTGGGCTTTTTGGTCACCTGAGCTCGCTTCCCAGCTCTAAAAAACGTCATCATCATTATCACCATCATCTTCAGCAAAAGTGTGTAACACTACATTACACAGTGGTTTAAAAATTAGTTGACGACATAACATCCAAAAGATTACAAACATACCTTTTCCTGGACCTGCTTGACAGTCGTTTTGGTGCAGTATCCTCTGCAAATGACAAGCATAGTTAGTTAGTGAGCATCAACCTTTAAATATTCATGTCTCATTCCCAGTCCTGTATCCTTGCTTTAGTACCACTGTACTCCCAGCAAGTGAGGTTATACTGAGACTTCAGCTCTTCAGAAGCTGTATGTTACAATAGCCTCCCCCTCACCATCCGTTAAGAACTTGGCCAGCTCAGTCTCTGCTCCTTTCTGCTTCCTGGACTTCCGCCCCGGCCCCTTCTTCACATAAGTGGTGGGATCCAACTTCCTGCCCATGACTAACACCTACACAGGTAGTCTGGAGAGAACATATAAGTTATGATCAGTTGGTAGAGCATGGCGCTTGCAACGCCAGGGTTCTGAGTTTGTCACTAACTGTAAGTCGCTCTGGATAAGAGCGTCTGCTAAATGACTAAAAATGTAAATGTAAAATTATCATGTTGGATTTACACACTAAGGCATAGGATCAGAATGGGATGAAGGTAGTCACTAACTATGCACTGATGGCAACTGAAAGATGGTTGCTAGCTATATTCTCAGGAACATGTTTCTCAGAATCTGTTCCAAGAATGTTGCAAATAACAAAATTATAAATAACGACAAATCCGCTTAACTTGAAAAGTTTATTGAAAACAGGTTCCTGAGAATATATCACCTCTTAACTCTGACCTGCACTCTGATGTGGACAAAAATAAAAAGGAATGTGAAATATTAAAAATGTGACATGTCACTAACATCACGGTGTTATATGTAGTTATTATAATACGTGGAACATCCTTTTCATATGCCAAGTGGGCATTCTCTTCATAAGCATGTTAGGTAGCTATCTAGCTAATTAGTTGACAACTGTTAAGCGTTAGTGGTCCTCTGTAGCTCAATTGGTAGAGCATGGCGCTTGTAACGCCAGGGTAGTGGGTTCGATCCCCGGGACCACCCATACGTAAAAATGTATACACACATGACTGTAAGTCGCTTTGGATAAAAGCGTCTGCTAAATGGCATATTATTATTAGTAGTACAAACTTCCACGCATGCTAACGTTATCCATCAATGGTATCCGCCTACACTCAAGTATGATGATATGCCGGTAATTAGCTAACGTTAGGTAACGACACATTGACTTCTCAGTTAAAAACAGACAAGTTGCATTCTAGAGACAAAACAACGTTAATATCATGAGGTTGCTATGTGCTGTAAAGGATGTTACCTAACTAGTTAGCTGGAACTTGCTTCCACATACACTGTGCAAGTCCGTCACCATGACTTGTTCATTCACTAGTGTATGGCACAAACAATCACGACATTTCTCTTTACGACAACTCTCCAAAACTCACCTTTGCAATAGTTTAAGTATAATGTATTTATTCGATCCTTGATTCCAGTTTACAGATTAAATTTACGCACATGTGACTTTTTTTCTAGCACACGTTGATTCCCGGAAGAAACACACATGCGTTTCCGGCGCATGTGATATACGAAGGCAAAATGCAAATCTTTGCAGAGGGAGCACAGAGTTTTCAAACTCTGGAAGTAGGTTGGAAATATTCTGTCTCTTTTATATACTAACTGAAAATAAACTTTTACTCATTCCGTTTCGTGTAGACCTATGTGAATATAATTAATATTACAGATTTGAGTCATTTTCAGTTGTATGCATTGTCCCAATTAATAATGTTAATGTTATTTCCCTGGGGCATTGACAATCAGAGATAATAATCAACCTTTTTCGATTATATACTGAACAAAAATATAAACGCACCATGTAAAGTGTTGATCCCATTTTTCATGAGCTGAAATAAAATATCCCAGAAATATTCCACATGCACAAAAATATTATTTATCTCAAATTTTGTGCACAAATGTATTTACATCCCTGTTAGTGAGCATTTATACTTTGCCAAGATAATCCATCCACCTGACAGGTGTGGCATATCAAGAAGCTGATTAAACAGCATGATCATTACACAGGTGCACCTCATGCTGGGGACAATAAAAGGCCACTAAAATGTGCAGTTTTGTCACACAACACAATGCCACAGGTGACTCAAGTTTTGAGGGAGCACGCAATTGGCATGCTGACTGCAGGAATGTCAACCAGAGCTGTTGCCAGATAATTTAATGTTAATTTCTCTACCATAAGCCAGCTCCAAAGTGGTTTTAGAGAATCAGTAAGTCCAACCGGCCTCACAACCACGTGTAACCACGCCAACCCTGGACCTTCACATCTGGCTTCTTCACCTGCGGGATGGTCTGAGACCAGCCACCCAGACAGCTGATGAAACTGGGTTTGCACAACCTAAGAATTTCTGCACAAACTGTCAGGAACCGTCTCAGGGAAGCTCATCTGCGTGCTTGTAGTCCTCACCAGGGTCTTGACCTGACTGCAGTTCAGCATCGTAACCGACTTCAGTGGGCAAATATTCACCTTCGATGGCCGCTGGCATGCTGGAGAAGTGTACTCTTCATGGATTAATCAGTTTCAACTGTACAGGGCAGATGGCAGACCGCGTATATGGCGTCGTGTGGGCGAGCGGTTTGCTGATGTCAACGTTGTGAACAGGGCCCCTTGGTGGTGGGGTTATGGTATGGGCAGGCATAAGCTACGGACAATGAACACAATTGCACTCACAGACCGTAGTTTTATTATAGGCAAATAAGCGCCACCAACCGGTACTCGCACACACCTAGGAGTTACTTGCAGTAAGTAGCTAGCTCAAACCTACAGAGTATTTTGGTTGCTTGCTTCTGGTGACCCGTCCCACGTTAAATATAATTATCGAACGACCGTTTAATTATATATATATTTTTTCGAACGACCGTTTGAAAACTGAAATTGTTGTTTTTTGAAAATGGAAATTGACAACACAACTTTGTCATCATTTCGATCGCTAACGTATCCCACTTTCCCAACTCTGTCTGACCTTATAACGTTAGCTAGCTATCTTTACTTTGTGATTTGCTCGCCCACAACTTGTAATCAAGGATATGCCTAGAAACGACCGCAACAAGAAAGATGTCAAACGAGAAAGAAAAAGGAAAGTTAACATAGAATCAAAGGGAACAGTTACAGTAATCAACGGAGGACAAGAGAAAGTTCAACGTAAACCGCCAGTAAAACCACCGGTCAAGTCACCGGTGAAGCAGCAAACAAAGCCAGTAAAAAATCCAGGTGGTCGGGGCCTTGGGAAAGCAGGAGCTAGACGTTTGGGTCAGCTATTGAAGCGTGCAATCCAAGAGAAGAAGAATGTTACAGGAAACGAAAAAGTGCCTTTGCCAAGTGAGTGATCTAGCTAGCTACTTTAGCGTCTGCAATATTTGCTTGCTCATATTGTGAGAGGGTGTGGGGTTGGGGGGGCAGGATGGCGTCTGTCAACTGGACACCTAGCTGTTACGCGAAGAGATCGGAACATTTTGACGAGGTCGCTAGGTTTTGGGTCAAGGTTGCTACACTACCCCCATCCTTCAGAGGGCGCATTGTTGTGCATCACTCTTGCCACTCTTGATGACCGCAACCAGGGGGTAGTCATAAATGGGGCTTGAACCCAACACCTTATCTAGTGCGCCAAGACATCCAACCCTCTTGACCAGGTCGCTAGGTGTTGGGTTAAGGTCGCTACAATATCTTCATGATTTTCAAAAAGCAATTTAGAAGTAAGTATGTGATGTTTATGTCAATTAAAATATTTCATAACCATTGAGTGTGTCTTCATCTCAATCTGTATCCAGCGACCCCAGTTCGCCTGTTCAAGTACCAGACACAGGCAGAGGCTGCATCTGCACCCAAAACCAACGATGCAAGGCGTGTGGCTACCCGGGTCTCCCAGCTCATCCTTCGGGTAATCTCCCAGTGCAAGCACCGGGGTGGCATCTCCATGGTGGACCTCAAGCATGCCCTGGCTGCTGGTGGCTATGATGTCACCAAGAACAACACCCGTGTGAACTTAGCAGTGAAAGGCCTGGTGAGGAAGGAGACACTGGTGCAGACTACTGGAGCTGGTGCATCTGGGTCATTTAAACTCAACAAAAAGGTAACTGTTTGAATAATACATTTGTCAATGGTGGTTTGTGTTTTAGCTCCTTGGCAGTTTAATTTTCCACTGGCTCATTTCAACTGAGTAGGAAGCAAATTGCACCACGGTGCATAATTCACTGTCAAACCACAACCAGTTATTTGGGAATTTTGAATTATGCAGATGTTTCTCTCTCGTCTCCTGTTCTAATACCACAGAAACTGACGTATGAGAAGAGAGTTAAGACAAGAGCCATGAGAGACCGTGCAGCAGTCGAGAGGGCCAAGCAGAAAAAAACAACTAAACCAACAGGAAAAGCAGTGAAACCACCAGGAAAAACTAAACCAACAGGAAAAGCAGTGAAACCACCAGGAAAAACTAAACCAGCAGGAAAAGCGGTGAAACCAGCAAGAAAACCAGCTAGCAAGGACAAAACAGTTGTAGAAAAGGCTCAAAGGGAAATAGGAGATAGACCAAAACAAGTAGGCAAAAGCCACAAACCAGCAGGACAAGCATCAAAATCACCAGCCAATGTCCAAAAAACAGGCTGCAAAGCCCCTAAACCTGCAGGAAAGGCCTTGAAAGCAGCCAATCAGAAAACTTGCAAAATGGTTGTAACCCCCAATACAAAGCCACAGATAAAGCGACCTAGGGTTGCCAAAAGACGTGCTTCCTTGTGGAAATGTACCGAGAGTATGGACTAAAAGAGTAATGTCAGTAGTAGATTTAGGTCAAACTACCGTAACCTTACAATGTTATATTTTGTCAATCAAATCATTATTATTGGTTTTATTATATTACTCACAAATTACATGTATATCGAGTGATTATTCAACCAGTATTACATCAAAACATGATTTGTCCCCATCATGAGTGTTGAATAGTTTTGTTCCCTACTCTCCTAGTCTCTTTGACAAGGAACAACTGAAACCTGAGGACAAACTATACCGTTTATTTCCACTGTATAACCATGCGAACAATGGTGCACTGAATACATGTAAAAAAGCAAAACAAATACAAGAAAAGTAGGAAGACTATATTTGGTGCCAAGTCCTTACAGATGGTGTATTAACAGTATTAATTTCATATTGAAACTTTGCCTTAGTTGAAACATGTAAAATACCATATTTTAGACAATACATACACCCATAGTATCGTACAAATCCACAATAGGTCATTGGTGAATTGGACTGTTTCTGTACAATGTTTATTGACTGAACATGACTGTCCGATCCATTTCTAGTCCATGTACGACAATGTCCATGATGACAACAGTTTTAGCTGGAGCAGCAGTGCGCTGTCAACTTCATCACAACACGCCCCAGACCTCCTCAAAGGCAGAGCACATCTTGGCACAGGTGAGGGCAGCAGAGAGAGGGTAGTTACTGATGGACACAGTCTTCTCTGTATAGTCCACATTCACCTAGGAGAGGACAAGCAGAGTTCAAACCAATAAATCATAATTTACCAAATTCCATCTTTTTTAATTGGTAGAGAATAAATAAACAAAATCAACATTTATAACATACACACTACCTAAATCAACAGTGCTACTGCCCCCGAGAAGTAGGATGAAGATGCCCCTTAACACTGATCTAAGGTCTGTAATGATGGAGGGTAAGTTAAGTTGATCCTAGATCAGTGCACACGGGCCATTACCTACAGCCTTAAGCAAAACTCACCGCTCCGTGTGCGAACGCTCCGACCACCACAGCGGCGGGCCCCTCCTCTGGTACCACGGTGCGGGCGCCCACTGCCTCCCCAGAGGAGAAGGAGGTACAGATACGGGGGCAGCCAGGGGGCAGGTGGTCTGACACAGGGTTTTTGATGAGCTTCAGCAGGCGCTGGGGGCCGTCAGCCGCCCTCACACTCAGCTTGTGCAGGAGCTGGACTAGGAGGAGAGAGAGAAAAACAAGTGGGATGAAACAAGAGAAAGGGGGAGAAATACAGTACAATAGAGGGGTAGGAGAGAAGGACGGTAGGAGAGAAGGTATGAAGAGAAATTCTGCAGAACATAGCAGGCTTACCCATGAGGCCACAGAAGCGGTTGAAGGTTCGGGGGATGCGTGTCTGTGGGTTGATCTCAATCAGGGCGTTCCTTTCTGTGTGGATGTAAACCTGCAGGAGGCCTGCCCTGTTCAATGGACTGTCCATCAGCATCAACAAACACTGGGGAACAATTACAAGATATGGCAGGGTTAGAGGAGAAAAAAAGAAAGATGATTGGTGTTCCAAGGGTCAATGTGAAAATGACAGCTTACCTGATGTGTAATGTCAGGTCGAATCTTCCCAGGGTCCCGTCCACTTTTAATTATCATGCCCTTGTGTTGGTCACAGTTTAGCAGCTCAAATGTCTTGCCAACCTGAGAGGTAAGGGCCGAGTTTAGGAAACCCTGCTTTAGGACTTGCATCAGTGTGTTTGCAGGCAGGAGCTAACTAATAACAAATAGTTTCATCCTGGTTTATTCAGTCACAAAAAAACAGTTATCGTGAAGAATGCAATAGTCATCATATAATACATCTATCAGGCAGGTCTGGTTGAACAGGAAGCTATATAAATTGTTTACATACAATAACGCAGGAAGTCAGACGCAGCTAGCAGTAGTTTGCCAACACACCAGTTGTATTGCGGAGCGGAATAGAAAAATACTCGTCTTTACCTTCACTGTTTCCAGCGTTGCCCCCTCTAAAATAACTACTAGTCGCCTTTCCGCCATGCGATCGTGCAGGCTACGCATATGTTTTGCTGGTTTGGGTTCATATTCGTCTAAATGTTCAAGACCACGCTTGTCACCGCTGTGGGCTTCCATGTTGCTTCGGGGTGGTAGTCGCAGGAATAATACGTCATACTGGAGGAGTTTTGGCAAGGTTCTGCCCCTCTGCTCGGTTTCCTTAACTATAATAAGGAGAAAGAATAATGTTTTACCTCTTCAATCTAATTGTGCTAATGGACACATTTCATATTAATGTAAATTCACAAATAAAAAAACACACTTCCATGTTTTCTATAAGGAGTTCGAGCAGTACATTAAGACGTTCTACATTCTTCCAATAAGAAAGCTGTTAAAACAATCAAATCAAATATAATTGTATTTGTCACATGCGCTGAATACAACATTTACATTTACATTATGTGTAGAATACAACATGTGTAGTAGACCTTACCGTGAAATGCTTACTTACAAGCCCTTAACCAACAATGCAGTTCAAGAAATAGTTAAGAAAATATGTACTAAATAAACTAAAGTAAAAAAAAAAAAAAGTAATAAAAAGTAACACAAAAAAAGTACATAATAATAACCAGGCTAAATACAGGGGGCACCGGTACCGATACGTGTGTCTTTTAAGGTCTTTGTATAATCTGTAATTTGTTGTACCCCCTAGCATATGTTATCATTGTCTGTTTGTATACTTCTTGTATGTTTACTGGTGTTTCTGAAATAAATAAAAATAAAGGTTCTGCCCCTCATTTGAATGACTGATTATCAGAGCCGGGCCGCTCATTAGGCAGCAGCCTAACGCGGCAGATTGACGAGGACGGCATTTTCTGAGCTAAACTAGCCAAGACGCACCTCCAACAACACATAAAACCTCACAATTCTGCCCATAAACAATGACAGTTTCTTTCAACCAGTGACATATGGGCTTTTTAGGTGAGCGCTGATGCAGCCCTATGATAAGCAGTGCCCACTTTGTCAAAGGCAGGGAAGCAAAATGTCCATTCCCAGCCGCCTCTCCAGCGTGCTGTTGTAGAGACACATCGCTGCAGCGCTCCACCAACATTCCGTCAAAACATTAATCTAACATAAATCATGTAGCAGATATAGCATATGGTAGAAAAGTATGTGGTCTTTTCTGTAGACTACAGGCTGGAGATAAAATGTATGACAATGTAATGAGACGGAAACTTTTTACATTACGTTTCTCCGATCAAATAGCCTAACCTAGTCTAACCTAGATTGGCGCCCAAACACTAGTCCTATCGCTTGCCTGTCCACAGTTTTGACCTAGCTATTAGAAACATGTTGTATAAGAAACAAATATTAAATGTAAACGTTGATTACTCCATAAGAAATACAACCCCCTTCACATAAAAAAAAATCAACTTTATTTTGTAGAATTATCAGCCACACATCTATGACTGGTATTTATTTACACTCACACGCTATTCATACACACGTTTTCATCTAAACTGGCAGACACACTCTCCCCCACAGTTAACAAAGGTAAGCAGACCAGAACCTCCTAACTTAACTAATAGTATCCTTATGGATAACAAGATGCTTGTTACATACTGCACAGTTTTAAATAAACCACAGACAATATGGATAGTTTTATCTCAGAACCCAGAAACAAATTTCCCATGTGCAGGATGTCACAAGAGACTATGGATGGATGTGCCTAATGAATAATCAACTCTCCTGTCAGATGCATTTGGACATAGCGTTCTGTGCTATTGCCCTTCAAATCAGAGTCTTATGTGTTCATCAATGGCTCTGCATATTTTGTTCAGTAGGAGATGTTACTGTAGATCTGTAGGTCAGCATGTCCCTAAGAGGTGCTGCTGGGGTTTGTTGGGGCAGGTGAGGGTCATAGGGCAGAGATCAGAGTACCCACAGATGACAGTAACCAGGAAGGAAGGTTCAAAGGGCATGAACTCATGGTACGGGTCAGAGTCGCAGTTAATCTGAAAGAAGATAATATCAATACAATTATAGGAAAGAAAACGTCCATTAGTAGGACATTCATATCCATGGTAAAGTGATGATTTTAGGCATCTGCAATTATTGTTCTGTTACTGTTCTGTTATCCTTACCTGAGTGAATGAAGTAAGGAACAGATGAGTGTGAGAGAGGCCTGAGAGAGAGGAGTCCCCAGGATATTTCTTCAAACTCTGATTGTAAGCCTGAGACACAGAGAAATAGAGACACAGAGAGTAAAGGGGATAAAGAGGAGGAATAAGTAGAGAAAGCTTTGACAAACATAGTATGCCTCTGATACCAACCAAAACATAGTATGCATCTGATACCAACCAAAACATAGTATGCATCTGATACCAACCAAAACAGTATGCCTCTAATACCAACCAAAACATAGTATGCCTCTGATACCAACCAAAACATAGTATGCCTCTGATACCAACCAAAACAGTATGCCTCTAATACCAACCAAAACATAGTATGCCTCTGATACCAACCAAAACATAGTATGCCTCTGATACCAACCAAAACATAGTATGCCTCTGATACCAACCAAAACAACTGAGGTGCTGAAATGTAAATAGCCTAGATACCCTAGAATAGATTTGGAATTCCAATAAACTGACCTGTAGCGCAATCTGCAGGGCAGAGTACTGCACCCACATCTCCTGCTGCTGTGCCGGTGACAGCGAGAACGCCCCCACTCTCCCTGGTCCCTCTGTCACACCCAGGTACTGGGACCACACACACTCTCCTATGGACCTGGGAGACACACTCTGAGAATGGACTAAAGCACAGGGTGAACGGTCAGGGCACACACACATGCATCATGCATAAACCTACACACACACACGCATGCACGCACGCACACACACACATAAATAAACGTGTGCAAAATGCAAACTCTGCACATAATTTAATGAACTGCATTACAATCAGAGAGTAAATCATTGAGACTATTTGCCTTACTGTTGGGTAGAAGGAGATGGAGAATATCTTTGGCCATCAAAGACCCCAAAACCCCAAAGTTGACGGCCCTGACACAAAAACATGCAAATACTCCACAAAACACGTCTCTTTGGGGAATGATATTCTTTATCTCAATAAGACTCCTTGGTTATTAATTGTTTATTATGTGATAGTAACCATATCAGTTTGGGTTACCTGGGATAGGTAGGGTGGAAGAGAGGCTGGACAAACATCCCCATCGGAAAGACAAGCTCATTGCCGGAGAGAAATGGAGTGATGGACCAACTGGAGGAGAAGATGGCGAGACAGAGAGAGAGAGAGAGAGAGAGAGAGAGAGAGAGAGAGACAGAGAGAGACAGAGACAGAGACAGAGACAGAGAGGGCGAGAGAGAGTTCTCAATTTTCATATTCACGTATTAATAACACATATCTACCCAAACCAAATCACATAGACTTTTCATGACAACTGGGCTCTCACATATCATCTCCTTCAGTCTGGGAAAATAGTTTGCTTGGTCGCTGGTGCTGGAGGGAAAGAGACTGGATGTAGTTGGAAAAATAGTTTTGTTCGTCAATTGTCACCTATGAATAAAATAAATGGTGGAAAATGAACTACCAGTATGTATATAGTACAATGTATTATCATCACTGGTAATATGATTCATTAGTGATATTGATTAAGACATTATATTTCTTATTGGCAATGTAGACTAGTTCCACTCTCAATAATATACTCTACCTTTGAATACAGTTGGTTGAGTTCAGCTTCACTGAAAATGTAGTTTTTAGTTGAAAGTCTTGGAGTTAGAGACCGAATCTGGGAAAACACAGATTGTACATTTCAAGTGGACAATGAATACACAGTTGTTTTTAAATAAGTGTTTCAGTAAATTACATCCACTGTTTACCTTTTACCTTGTTCAAAACAGACATGCGAGTCTCCTCATCTCTCCACCTGAGATCAGGTAGTTTGGACTTGATGGAGGAATATATATTCTGAATCAGCTCCTCTGCCTAGAGGAAACAGATAATACAATTTAAACACACTTATAATGTAATATCATATTTATGAAGTAGTTTTCTTGTATTTCTTTGCTAAAAATTATTTTTCTTGAGGTTTTTCACATTTGAGAATCATAAATACACTACGTAGCCAAACGTATGTGGACACCCTTTCAAATTAGTGGATTCAACCGCCGAGTGTTGAAACGCGTAACGCGTAAAAATTGTCTGTCCTCAGTTGCAACACTCACTACCAAGTTCCAAACTGCCTCTGGAAGCAACGTCAGCACAATAACTGTTTGTCGGGAGTGTCATGAAATGGGTTTCCATGGCCGAGCAGCCACACAAGCCTAAGATCACCATGCGCAATGTCAAGCGTCAGCTGGAGTGGTGTAAAGCTCGCTGCTATTGGACTCTGGAGCAGTGGAAATGCGTTCTCTGGAGTGATGAATCACGCTTTACCATCTGGCAGTCCGGCGGACAAATCTGGGTTTGGCAGATGCCAGCAGAACGCTACCTGCCCGAATGCATAGTGCCAACTGTAAAGTTTGGTGGAGGAGGAATAGGCCCCTTAGTTCCAGTGAAGGGAAATCTTAATGCTACAGCATACAATTACATTCTATACGATTCTGTGTTTCCAACTTTGTGGCAACAGTTTGGGGAAGGCCCTTTCCTGTTTCAGCATGACAATGCCCCTGTGCACAAAGCAAGGTCCACACAGAAATGGTTTGTCGAGATCGGTGTGGAAGAACTTGACTGGCCTGCACAGAACCCTGACCTCAACCCCATCAAACACCTTTGGAATGAATTGGAACGCCGACCGCGAGCCAGGCCTAATCGCCCAACATCAGTGCCCAACCTCACTAATGCTCTTGTGGCTGAATGGAAGCAAGTCCCCACAGCAATGTTCCAACATCTAGGGGAAAGCCTTCCCAGAAGAGTGGATGCTATTATAGCAGCAAAGGGGGGACCAACTCCATATTAATGCCCATGATTTTGGAATGAGATGTTCCCTAGTGGCGCAGTGGTCTAAGGCACTGCATCGCAGTGCTAGCTGTGCCACTAGAGATCCTGGTTCGAGTCCAGGCTCTGTCGCAGCCGGCCGCGACCGGGAGACCCATGGGCGGCGCACAATTGGTAGAGGAGGGTTTGGCCGGCAGGGATGTGGGTTAGTTTCCCACGGGGGGCCAGTATGAAAAAAATTAACAAACAAAAAAACATGTATGCACTCACTAACTGTAAGTCGCTCTGGATAAGAGCGTCTGCTAAATGACTAAAATGTAAAATGTAAATGTAATGTTCGACAAGCAGGTGTCCACATACTTTTGGTCATGTAGTGTTGTTCACATACAATTCATCAATACATTTGAGTTTATAATTACATAACATGATTTACAGATTTAATAGTCCATGGGAGTTTTTGGAGTCCATCTTATTTATTTTAGTTCTGTTCTGTTTTGATTTGTTAAAAATATAAATAGTGTTCAATCAAAAAGTTGTTTCATAGTCATAATGCATCTTGTCTTCCAAATGTTACTGTTCACCTTAATTCTTTAGTAATGTCAATGCTTATTATTGTCCACCATAATTCTTCAGTAATGTCATCCATATGAGTATTGAAGACACCGTGAAAGACAGACTTGGGATTTATACATACATCAAAAACAATTCTTCTCATCAGATCCCATATTTCTTTAGTTCTGTAGCAGTTCACCATGACAATTAGGTATAGGACACAATTTACTTTTTCAATTGATATTTTGTTGCTGCTATTCTTCATCATACATTTCATTGCAGCCTTCATCCTTCTGTCTTTGCTTTCTCTATGCACACACACACACACACACACACACACACACACACACACACATACACACACACACACACACACACACTGTGCCTCTCACCTCTGTGTATGCAGTGGTCTCTCTCAGTAGGTGTGTTAGTACCGTGTCAAACCCTTTCTCAGTCTGCAGAACACATTGCCTCCAGCGAGGGACATCCTGAGAGAAGCAAAAAGCAATGAACTACAAGTCCCAGACAATATAATCACTCCAAGCCAGTGTTATTCAACTACAAGAGCAAGCTGGGAAATGTAGTCCATATTTCAGTTACCTCCCCTGTAGTCCCCAGAGCTAAGGAGAAATGTCTCTCTGTCTGAGTGAACCTGGAGTCCAGAGCGGGTATGACAGTGTGGAGGAGACTGAGGACCATGAAGGTGTGAAGAGGGCCACTAACCAGAGAGATGAACAGGCACCAGACAAATGTGTACTGATTACTATACAGTATACCATGCTGTAAGTAACAGAGGTAGTTTGTGTGATGAGAAACCTTCAACCAGGTTTGATACCTAGGTTTGTTGTATCGGTTACTGTCTTTTGCATGACATTTTTGATTGATATAAAGTACCTGCCACTCAATTCATGCTTGTTCAGCCATTTGTCGATGATGCGGGACATGTGGACGATGTAAGGGAGGTTGTGCAGGAGGACGTGATCCGATTGGCTAACAGGGTGGGGATGGAAGGTGGCCTGTAGACAGCCCAGCCAATCAATGGCAGGGGACAGGGTCTGTGCACAAAATAAGAAAGATGCATTCTGTATAGGGAAATACAGGCACACAAATACAGTAGGTCTATGAGTTAGTGAAGGGGAAGGTTAGGGTACAGAGAGAAAGAACTAGAGACCCACACACATACGTACATACACATACACCCGCACCTGTAGCTCTTTGATGGTGATGCGTTGGTACAGTAGCCCCTGCTGCAGGCGATGCTGCAGAGGAGAGGCAGCTACAGCCAGTTCAGAGGACAGAGAGATGAACAGGCCTACATGGAGACCGGTGCTGCTGGAGGGAAAGCCCAACAGGGCCAGCAACCTCTGATACGAGGCCAGGAACGGACGCAGGATCTGGGGGGAAACGAGAGAAATAAAGAGAGGGAACAGAGGGGATGAGAGAAAGAAAGCCAAATGTTGCCATCAAGAGATAGATGATATACTGTAGAACAGATATAGCCTTAGTGTACCTGCGTGTTAGCTTTGGACTTCTGAGTCTTGCTGCTCCATTCAATAGGTATCTGAAAATCCGGCTGATCAATCTATGGAAAAAGAGTGTATCCTATAAATGTATAGGGGATGGGTTGAGTATATACTGTAGTACACCCATTAGGTATTTCACTGCCCCAGAACCCCTGTCTAACTGACCTGTATGTATCTCTTGTCTGCTTGAGTGTCGTTAGGATCCTTGCCCACATAAACACTAAAGAATGGGAAGGTGGCATAGTCTCTCATCAGTAGAGATAGAGTGGAGTTGAAATTTGTCTGGTTCCACCGGCCTGATACAGCCCAGCCACCCAGCTAGAGAAAGGGGGGGGTAGAGGGGTAGAGAGAGAGAAGAGGAGAGAGGTAAATCGTTTTTACCAGTAGAGTAGAGAAAGTGTAATTCGTCACCATACACCACAAATCTATTCGAGTGATCTGACCTTGTGGACTAGCCTGAGGAAGGGTTCTGGCCCGGCGGTCTCTGTGGGGCCAGTGTCCATACAGGAACGGTAGAACATACAGGCCTTCTGCTTCGCTGAGTTTCCCGGGATGGAGCGGTCCTCAGCTTCTGACAGAGGAAGATTATATCAAAGTTTCATTGTGAGGATAAAAGGTCCTGTTATGGAAATGTTTTCAGCAGTTCTATTTAAATGGTTATCCCAAAGAACTGGTACAACATCTACAGAGGATAAACAGAGCAAATGTTTTTGATTCTCACCCAGAATCTCCCTCATTGTCAGCAGTAGTGCAGTCTGTCTGTCTGGCATTCTGTCTGCTGGAGCCTTTTCTCTTCTGTCCGTGTCTGTCTCTCTCTCCTTCCTCCCTCTTCGTCTCTCTTTCTCTGCTTCCCTGCTCTTGTGGCCCTGTGGGTGTAGGGGGACGCCCTTGCCCCTCTGTCTCCCCCTGGTGGACAGAGACGCATCTTCAGACCCACAGGCAAACAGGAAGTAGTCACAGGGCTGAGAGAAGGGGTCGACTGAGACGGACAGACGGGCGGCTGCCCTCTGACAAGCCGGGGAGGTACATGGAGGAGAGGCTGGCGGTGTGCTCTCTGGTGGGAGGTGCTGCTGGGAGTAGTAGGCCAGGCCCAGTATGGAGGCGCAGAAGGAGGATCCCAGGAGGAAGAGAAGGGGTCTGCGGTGACGTGTCCACACCCAGGGCTTCACCTCCTCTTCAGACTGGGGCTGGGGCTCGGGAAGGGTATCAGGCTGGGGTAGGGGCTCAGGAAGGGTATCTGGCTGGGGTAGGGGCTGGGGCAAAGGCTGGGGAAGGGTATCAGGCTGTGGTAGGAGCTGGGGCTCAGGAAGGGTATCTGGCTGAGGCTGGGGTAGGAGCTGGGGCAAAGGCTGGGGAAGGGTATCATGCTGGGTTAGGGGCTGGGGCTCAGAGAGAGGATAGAGTTGGGGCTGGGGCTCAGAAAGGGTATTAGACAGGGGCTGCAGCTCACAGTCAATCTAAATAAAATTGAATGAGTCAGTTTCATATCAGGCTTATCATGATACACATTTCTGCTTCATTTAAGACTAATTTGACACCTTTGACCATCTTATAACCTATCTTGTCCTCTACATACCTTAAATAGCACATTAATAACAGGAAGATACTCCTCTATACAACTTGAAATGTATAGTATGAGATGTAGGAAAATTGAGAGCTTGCTCGAACATTCCCGCCCCCATAAAAAAAAACTGATGCAATAAGTAGAAAGTGTTAAGCCTGTGGCAGGCCAACACATTGATCTGACATCACCTAGGATCAGCATAAACATTTCAGGAGATAATTAAAAGTCCTTCTGCAGGCTTTACCTGAGGCTCTGCTGGGGTTTCTGCCATACTCTGTTGTGTGTCTTGTTCTGTCTGTCTGCGTTTAGGTCGTTGTAGCCACTGATGTATCTCATTTCTCCCTCACACGTAGCCTCCAGACCTCTATCTCTCCCTCCATCAGCTAGCTGTCGTCTCAGCTCTCTATCTTCTTTCGTCACTCACTTCTCTCCTCCTCTGACATTCTGATAAACAGAGTTGACCTGACAGCCTTCCTCTCTCTCTCTGCTACATTATCAGGTGGCACTGTGGATACAATTAGACTGTGACATGCACGTGGGTGTGTCTGATGTGTAGGGGGAATCCTCTTCAAACCACAAGACTAAAATGACTTTACGAGTTTTAAATCAAACGTCATTCAAATGTAATTAATGAGAACAATGTCCCTTAGCAACAGGTTGGTACAGAGCCAAGAAAATCAGCAGAACTCTGAAACACAGAAAAAGAGGACACATTGTTACCCTGCATTGAGAGGACCAACATTTCCTCAAACGCAAACACATGCGCACACACACCCACCTGTCTGCCAATGTCACTATCAGTGCAGCAGAGGGTCTGGTATGAATTGATAGAGAGAGAGAGGGTGTGCTAGAGGTCATCTGGCAATGTAACACGTCACTGACAGCATAGTGGAGGACATGTCACATGGAGGAAGAGAGAGAGAGAGAGAGAGAGAGAGAAATACTGTATTTGATGTGACAGAATGAGGACAATACTGAACAATAACTTACAGGAATAAAGAAATGTAATTCATGCAAATGCCAAACAGGCATAATAAAACCACACCGGATTTAGGCATGTAGCAGTTTGTTTTATTTTGAGTACAGTAAAATGAAAGAAGAAATATAATGACATGTACTGGTAAATAATGTTGGCATGTTTGGAACCGTAAACATATACACATTCACACATATAAGAGAGGAATTTATAAGAACAATATGAAAAGAACAAGGCAATCATTAAATAAATGAGCAAAGTGGTGTTTCTGAAGGCATCATCACACACCAGTGGTCTGACAGTGATGACAAAGGCATGGTCACAAAGGTGGAATCATTTGTGAGAAAAATAAAAATAGGAAAACAACTGTTAGAACACTAAAGGTGGTAAGGACGACCCAGATAACACGCATATTGAGTCCTATTTGGCCATGTGGTTTTGAATGTTAGTTTTGTCATTAGGGTTGTGTTGCTATGCCAGACTGAGGAATGTGTAAGGATGGGTGTTCGGTGCAAACCAGTCTGAACAGGAGAGAGTGGAATCCTAGGGTGAAAATGGCACCTCACCAAGTTTCACATAAAAATCGCAGAAAATAAAAGTACTTATCAATGAAATACAGTATGGTTAGATTACAATTAGAGTAAATATAACTGATATCAACACAAAATTACACTAAGCTGAATAATGGAAACAGTGGTATTCATTGGAATATTATGAGAAAGGAACAATATACTGTGTAAAGCAGACAAAAAAACGATTAAAAATGAACGTGATTTCCATGAAAATAAAGGCAGTGAATTTAAAGCGTGATGCATTTGAGTGACCACTGCCTGGATTTGAAATGTGTTACCAACACCTTGAAATGTATTGGTTTGGTCTTCATGCTGCTGCTACGGTCAATGACCTACTTTACTCTACTGGAAAACGGACAACACCGCAGATTGGGGCATTTCTCTTTTATCCTGCCATCAGGACTGGCCATTTGATCTGTTGCATGTTTATAATACTTAAAACCCTGATTCATAAAATCAGTTTTATTACGTTAGTCAGAGATCTGCAAATGCCCCAAATACTAAGCATTTGTAAATACAGGTGTATAGTTACAGTATTTGTGATTATCATCCTCAATGAAGCGCTCTTGAACGCACACTTATCTGGTGTGCAGGCGAGTTGAGATATCTAATGAATAACATAGGTATAGAGATATTACCTCTCATTCATTCAATTCACCTAAAGGTAAACTAATGGATTTGTGCAAGGATTATACTGTAGGTCCTGGAAGTTGCCCTCCATCCCCTTTAAATTAAGATTAGGGATGGGGTAGAGTAATCTGATCCTAGAACTGCAGTTAAGAGCAACTTCTGCCTAGAGCGTAGGTCCTGTTCTAAGCCATGCGGCCCTCGTTAAACTACAGTACTCTAATTATTTAACATGATGAGATACTAGGAATGGAATCTGTGCTTGGCAAACTTTTTACCTCTTTGTTCTTGGTAGTGTGTAATGGTAGTATCTCCAATCATGATCTTAAATCTTCTATTACACTTTAAATCCCTTTGACAAAGAAATAAATTGTAATTTTGATCATATTGTACCCTCATTCTGTGCTTGATAAAATGGTGAGAGTAACTGACAGTGATCTGTAGCTATGCATGCCTATAAAGCAACAAATGCACACAACAAAAACAAACGAGAGCGACATTCACATTTTTTGTGTGTTTTTTTTTGCACTCCGTTTTTAGCCCTAGAGGAACTACATTTTCCACAGCACACTGCTCTGCTACATCATGTCTGATGGGATATGTAGTTCTGTAGAAAGCACTCTCTAAAGGCAGTTAAGCAACTTGTATGTTTGCAGGCACTACAACTCCCAAAGCGCTTCAGGTGCCACCAGCCCACCAGAGCTCAGCCCTATGGGAGGTGCAGGGGAACATGAATTAGTCCACCTTAAACTTTTGTTCAACTCCTCATGCACCGGGGTCAGGGGGTTACACTAAACTCCTGGGAAAAGTTGCCAGTAGGCACAGATCTAGGATCAATTTGCCGTCCCCATACCTAACCCTAATAAGTAGGCGGGACCCAAGATCAGCATCTAGGGGCAACTTCACTTTACCGTTACTATGTCTCAAATACTCTGTAATAGTTCTACTCTTTCCCTTCCGTACCACTGAAAAGTGGAAGGCCTAGACAAATCAAAGTTGTATGGCTAAAACCTTATTAACATGTTTTCCTATTAGTGGAGAGAGAAGAGGACAGGAAACCATCTTTGACTGTTGGGACACAGTCCATGACTAAGCTGTACTTGTGCAAGTCATGCTGGGAGATTTAGCGTAAACAAAAAATGGCCTTGATAACACTGGCATTAACACAAGGGGAGAAGGGGAAAGGAGGAGGAATGGAGGAGGGGAGTCTCTCAGTGCAGTACATTACCTCTGGACTGAGACAGGGGGAATAAGCAGAAAGAGGAGCGAGACATAACGACACACACACACACACACACACACACACACACACACACACACACACACACACGGTGCACAAGTAAAGCCCTGTTGCAAAGACAGAATGGTGGAAGCTGAATGGATCCTGTGCCTTGGATTTGGTTCAAAGTTCGACTTGAATAACAGATGTGTCCACCAATCAATGCATAGCCTTGGCCCGCTGGGTGTGGCACTTCATGCACAGGATCCTGCCGTCCAATGGGTAGCAGCCGTCTGCGTCCGCCTCTATGGAGAGGGGGCGGGAACAATCCTGCAAACAGGAAGAGAGATGGAGAGAGAGGCTTCAGGACGTGCAGAAGGTCACTGGAAAACCTTTACATCCAAAACACTCGGGGGACACCCTTCAAACTGTTTAGACATTTAACCATCTCGTCATAATACATCCTTAGGAGTTTATCTTTACATCTGGCACATTCTTTATGTGTTTATAGTACTTTAGATGTAGCATGTCTGTTGTCCTTACCTCACAGCGGTAGCACTTGAGGTGGAAGTTCTTGTCAAGGGCCACGACCCTGACAGTCTCCTGACTGCCGGCGTCAGGAACTATGGGCTCATTACAGCTCACACACAGGGGAGAGAAACGCCTACAGGCAGGGGGACAGAGAGGACATTAGACCTGTACCCCACACACACACACACACACACACACACACAATACCTGAGAGAGACATTAGACAGAGAGAGACAAGGAGATGAGAGGACGTACCTGTGGTAGTCTGGGACACAGTATGGGTTGTTGTTGTCGTCAGTGATGAAGGGCGCCCCCTCCAGGCTGCAGGCGCAGGTGCAGCAGCGGAAACAGTGGGCATGGAAACACTGGCCCACCGCCTTCAACACACGGTCTGTAATACGCTCCCCACACCGAGAACACACCGCCAGAGAACTCTGTGGAGACACACAGACAGGAGGGTGAGAGAGAGAGTAAACAAGTTGCATGTCTTTGTGTGTGAGAGAGTGAATGAATTACTGTAGGCTTTTTTGTGCATGTAATTGCTGTGTGTGTATATGTGTGTGTACATGTGTGTACTCACAGTGTAGCAGTCCTCACACTGTGGTGTCCCGTCCTTGTCGTAGAACTGCATGCCCTGCAGGGGGCGATGGCAGCTCACACAGCAGAAGCAGTCAGAGTGGAAGAGTTTGTTCATGGCTCTCACTGCAGGCTGGGAACGAGACAGAGCCTCACCACACTTCCCACATACCTCTGAGAGAGAGAGAGAGAGAGAGATGAGGAGAGAGAGAGAGAGATCGCGGAGGGAGAGAGGACGGAGAGAGAGAGGACGGAGAGCGAGAGGATCAAAGTTGGTTGATGCTGACAGAGGCAGAGCTCAGTTAGTCCTATTACACACAGTCATCTGACTAATTACCACAGACACACTGGTCTAGCATCAATGAGAGAGAGGAGGGAGGAGGCTCCTTACTGCCTAATTACACTGATCAATCATTTCCATGAAAGGCCTATCAGAACCACAGCCCAGTCTATCAGAACTACAGCCCAGTCTATCAGAACCACAGCCCAGTCTATCAGAACCACAGCCCAGTCTATCAGAACCACAGCCCAGTCTATCAGAACTACAGCCCAGTCTATCAGAACCACAGCCCAGTCTATCAGAACCACAGCCCAGTCTATCAGAACCACAGCCCAGTCTATCAGAACCACAGCCCAGTCTATCAGAACCAAAAGCATACTGAGATACAGAACTCTGTGATGGAGTGCTGTCAGGCAGGAATTGGACAAGATAATGATGCTCTGATAATATAGTATTATTCTGACACGATGGGTATGGTAGTATGAAACAGTGAACTAGTGTAGGTGATGAACGGCGGGTGTGTGTGTGTGTGTGTGTACCTGTAGGTGGTGAAGTGATGACAGGAGCGTGTGTGTCCATGTCTTTGATGAATGCATGGGTCATTCTCTCCAGCTCCTCCACCTCCCTCATGGAGAGAGGAACACCTCCACCTGGGACAGAGACAGGCCCAGGGGGCGAGGGCTGGTGGACAGAAAACACACAGATTTAACAGTGGGAGTACTAAACGTGCATGCCCACACACTCACCACAAAGGGTCTCCTAACATACCTTTGATGAAGGGGGAGTTTTCATTGGCTGGCTGTAAGAAGAGGGTGGTGATGTCATCGCTTTGGGCTGAGGAGGGGGCACAGGAGCAGGATGGGGCGGGCTCACAGTCATCTGAGAGTCAATGGAAGATGGCTTTGAGTGATTGAAGGCTGGGGGAGCCACTTTGTTGGCTGGAGGGGCGGGGGGAGCGGCAGGAGGAGGAGGGAAGGAGCTGGCTGCAGGGGTAGGTTTAGGAGCAAAACCAAATGGAGCCGGGGTGTGGTTCTGGTTCTTCAGCCCCACAGGAGGCACGGACGTCCCTGTTTTTATGCCCCCAAAAGCCTTAGGAGCCACGAATGGGGCCTTAGCAAATGGCTGAGGTGCAGGCGCAGGAGCTGGGGCGGATGTAGCGTTATTGGCTTGTCGGTGTGTCGTTCGGAGTTTGAGCTCCTCGGCCCAGGGAGCGGGAGGAGGCTTGTCTCCCATCTCTGGAGGGGGGAGGAAGGAGAGGTTGGGCTTGGGAGCGGTGGGGGGAGGACCTGCAAGCTTGGGGGCAGGAGGACGAGGAGCTGAGGACTGACTGGGCAACTGGGGAGACAAGATCAGACAAGAAAACATTACAGGCTATATGTATTGAAGAATTGAAGAGAACTATGGAGACAACGCGCAACAACAAGCTGTTGCATGGACTCAAACCTACTTTTAGACAAAAACATCAGGTACTGAGTGCCCCTCCAGCTATTTTGGAAGTTTTCCTGTTGGAAATACAATGTTCTATACAGTTCTATTTTAAACATTCTAAACAATCCACCCTACTTAACAAGCCGGCTGTGTTTGTAGGAAGGGTGAAAACGGCTAATAGTATCATTCAAGTACAGAATTCAAAAACTTTAAAAGGTTGCAGGTAGCGATTTTCAATCGTATCAAATACTCAACTTCCACAAAGCACAGGCTCTGAGTCATACAGGGGAACTTGAGCTTATCAGTAGTAACGTGTGTCTGACATTTTTATCATGAGCTTGTGCCAACATTTCTCAGCTCCAGTTCCTCCCAGGGGGATAAAAACCCTCCCCATATATGGCTGTTTCCCCAGACCGCTGGCCTGGCCCCACACACACCCACAGGCCTGATCACAAGGGAGTATGCATTGTGTATCACTCTCTCTCTCTGTCTGTCTGTCTTGCTTGGTCTCTCTTTCTGTTTGCATCTCTTTCTTTCTTTATATGCATCATTCAGGGTGTGGGTCTCTGCATCACTCACTTCCTTGGTGTGAATCAATCTCTGTTTTTGTGCATCACTCTCTCATTGTCTGTGTGTGTGCAGTAACTAACAGCTTACTCATCCTAGAGCCATCAACCTGAACAGACACAAAACAGCCTGGCATCTGGCCAAATGGTTTCTCCTGACCTGCTCGCTCTCTCCCTCTCTTTCTCGACTCTCCCTCTCTACTTTGGAGGCCCCTTTATTCAAACTTCTCTCTTTTT
This sequence comes from Coregonus clupeaformis, assembly GCF_020615455.1. NCBI lineage: Eukaryota > Metazoa > Chordata > Actinopteri > Salmoniformes > Salmonidae > Coregonus > Coregonus clupeaformis. The sequence goes on from NW_025534826.1 coordinate 65,203, forward strand.
TCCTCAGCTCTGTTTTCCCTCCCTCCGCATCTCATCTTTGTTTCTCTCCATCTTAGTCCAAGTCTTTCCTACTCCCTCTCTCTGTATCATGCTGTGTCTACTGCAGTCTTTTGTTACATTCAGTTTCCCCTGTTGGTTTACTGACATTGTGTGGTTCTATGACGCTCTACAGTATATGAAGCTCTACAGTATATGAAGCTCTACAGTATATGAAGCTCTACAGTATATGAAGCTCTACAGTATATGAAGCTCTACAGTATATGAAGCTCTACAGTATATGAAGCTCTATGGCATATGAAGCTCTACTGTATATGAAGCTCTACAGCATATGAAGCTCTACGGCATATGAAGCTCTACGGTATATGAAGCTCTACAGCATATGAAGCTCTACAGCATATGAAGCTCTACAGTATATGAAATACATCCCCTCCTCCCCCTTTCTTGCCCTTCTCTGTACCTTGGGGTTGAAGGGTCCTATGGTCTCCATCTCAGACAGAAGGTCAGTTAGAGAGTCCAGCTGTTTGTCAAAACTAGTCTGCTTTGTCAACCGCTGTGGGAGAGAGAGAAAGGGACAGACAGAGTGAGGGATTGTGAAAGAGTGAGAAAGAAGGGGGGCGGAGAGAGCGAGAGAGGATGATGATTGTTAATCAACAGGCTGAATCTTGACTTTAAATATGTATGCAAACTCGAACTGCCACCTAAATCATACATTTGTGTCAATGGGGAACGTGCACAGAAGTGTACTGATAGAACAGCATGTAACTGATTTGTATGGATCAGAACTTAAGCACGTTAGGCAATAGACATCCACATCTGCTTATTGAGGACATCCCCCATGGTAGCAGATATGTGGATGAGAGTTCTGGCTGTCATCCAACACAATTACACCAATACAATGACAGGTGCTTTGGGACCTTTAGGAAAGTACTATATTACAAAACGCATTCCATTATTATGATTATTAACCCAGACTCACCTGAGAATTCTCCCCAGCACTGGGGACACTGCTGGGACCAGAGACTGGGAGAGGGGGAGGGGGTGGTGGAGGAGGGGGAGGGGGAGATGGGGAACGGGGGAGACAGACATTCTCCTCAGGCGGGGCGGGGGGGAGGGGCAGGTCATCCACAGCGGGGGGGGGAGGGGCAGGGAAGGCAGGGGGAGGGGCATCAGACGCTGGGGGTGTGGTTGCACAATTGGGAGGAGGGGCTGGCAGCTCATCGTCCAACGGAGGAGGAGGGGGCGGGAAGTCTAATAGAAACGGGTAGGGGTGATTGGTTAAAACAAAGGCATGGCAATCAAATGGTTTCTAAATGTTCTGTAATTCATTCAAAACCTGTCATCTATTCAATGCACCCACCCAGCCATTCGCTCAAGGGAACTCCATGACAATACCGTTTTTACACACAGAGACAGTGAAATGATACTGTCAAGAAAATAGACTTAAAGGGATAAGTAGATGGGTAAGTAGAAAAACGGCTTAATTGCCAGAATCTCGCACTATCCTTTTAAATGCAGTGATTGGAGTGTGTGAGTAACAGGAGGGGTGAGTTTCATTGATGGGATGAGGGCCATGTTGCAGTCTACCAATCTGTTGGGTTGCTAACACCAGGCTCAAACTCTGGGATCCAAAATCCTTGTTTTATCAGAAACACAGCTAAATACTTATAACTAAATAATAACATGCTTGATGCTTCTATTGCGAGATAAGTCTGGTCCTAAAACAACCCCAAGCCACTTCCCCTAACCCCTACACTGGGCTTAGGGGACCCTTCACCATATTGTTTACACCTATCCAGTTACTTCACATCTGCACTGTGAAGGGAAAGAGTTTAAGTGAAGGAGTTAGGGGTCACTTTGAACCAGACAACTAGATTTTTACAAAATGACAAACGAAAAGGGCCAATCACCTTCGCAGAGCGATGGTGGGGGTGGAGGCATCACTCCAACTCGACCAATGACAGCTGTGCCGACACCGCGTGTTGAGGAGACCACACTGGGGGGAGGAGAGGGACCTGGGGGAGGAGTTGAGCCTGGAGGAGGCGACGGGTCGGACTGGCTTTTGGGGCGTGGCGGGTTGACCGAGGCAAACTTCTTTGGCTGGTTGTAGAAGGAGGGGGTGGTGACTTTGAGGTTGATGGAGGAAGTCACCATGAAGGGCTTACTGCTGCTGGAGTCAGCCATGTTGTCTCTTTACTATCTGAGGAGAGAAGAGGACAGCTGCTCTTTATGAGAATATTGGTTTATTAGAACGATTTAGAAGAGGACAAACACAATCCATTCCAAATCAATATCAACTCAAATGAGCTGTAGGGAGGCTGCCAACTCTTAGAGAGATAGCTGTATTACAGAGGAGGTCTATCAAACCTGGAGCCCAGCTGTAAAAGGGATAACAGTGACCGAAGCTAAAATAAACCTTTGATATATAATGAACCATGGAGCATTAGCTTATCTGAGGCGAGCACACAGAGCTTTTGAAACAGTAGGGGAATATTTTTCTTTGGTGAATTAGTGGGGACACATCAACCAAGGACCTAACAAACCCACAGCCTAACTACAGGAGCACACACACACACCTCTGAAAGACCGTGGCTGCTTTACACAGTACCTCGCCCTAGATTGTAAATACACACTAGCCACTCCTTAGGCTCAGTAAGGAGAGAGGCATACCGTAAACATAGCGTCACTTATAGCTGCTTCAAGGTCAACTCTCAGTATGAAACCGTTCACTGTAATAAAAACTGTTAAGAACTACAGCATGGTTTACTATAGGAATGACCGGGTCATTGAGCTATGTCAAGGAGAGGGTCATTCAATGGGTTAGCTGAAATATTTACCTCACACGTGTTTGTTACAAATGTTGACGTTACCTCAGCGGCTCTCTCAGATTCCTCACAAAATCAGAATGCGTTTCCCCAAACGCCTGTGGCCCTGTAGGTGACCCCTGGTTAAACAGAGACGTGGCTCTCGTCCTCTCTTTCTCAGTACCTGTCTAACATTACTTTCAGCTAGATGTGAGGCTGTTATAGTGCCCTACAGAGTATCTATATAAATAACGGCATTGATGGGTCCTAGCCAGTGCCTCACCACTGGCGCTGGATCGTAAATAAGCCGAATGGGTTATGACTAGAAACATGGTTTTGTCCATAATGTGAAATGCTTTTGTTAGATCACAGAGCAACAACATATTTAGGAACCGTTGCCATAGTGATAATATACATGGGTTCTCTCAGGCCTGGTTTGTTTTGGATGTAAAAGCTGGGCCCCAGAACTAGCCTAGTACGTGCTGTGATGTGGGTTCATGATGCGGGTGACTGATTTCTTTCTCCATGATCAGAATCAGCCTTTAGACAAGGAATCATTTCCCACTCAGGCTTGACTTTAATGTTACGTCATGTCCGTTTCATAAGAGTCTTAACGTAACTTCCTTCCAAGTGTTACCAGATTTCTATTAAATATGACCTATAATTAATTATAATCTCAGTGAAATAGTTATTTTATTTGTATTAAGTATGTTAAAAAGCAGCTTTTCTGTGTTGGAATGGTGTGGGTGTACCCCAACAACAGAATGGTGTGGGTGTACCCCAACAACAGAATGGTGTGGGTGTACCCCAACAACAGAATGGTGTGGGTGGTGTATACCGGTCATTAAAAATATTAATGCAAGTAGATCGCTGACTGGCAAGCTCAGCCAATCCGCCAATGAGCCAACATGACATAATGTTCTAGGAGTAAATAGCAGGCACATTATTTAAACGGTCTGTGAAATACAAGTTGGAGGTTGGTTTTTTAAAGTGTTTTTTCTCCAATTTATGTTTTGGCCACAAATATCAGTATAGGACAAGTCAACAACATAATTTGGGTATGAGCTAACAGAATATGAACTTTAAAAAGTATTTCTTAAATAGTTTATCAGTTTGAAATTGAGGTTGGTGGGCATTTTGAAGTTTCCACATTGCATGTAGCTGTGACTTGGGGGACACAAGTTCTGACAAGATAAAGACATCAACAGTGGGTGAAAGTATTCCTGATATGCTGACGAAGGCCTCACCACAGAGTCTGAAGAAAAAAACACAGGAAGTAAGCTAACTTTCATATAAGCGTTTTCTATATTTCACTCACAACTTCTTACTTTAACAGTTAAAATACTGACAGGAAGCCAAAGAGAGAAGTTATCATATTTGCACTCACAAGCCCCTTCAAAGTGAGCAACAAAAAGCCACAAACTGCTAAATCTTCACTTTTCTTTTTTCAAAATAAATAAATAATGCAGAGAAGAGCAGGATGAAATATTAAAAGGAAAATGACCAAAGGGGACATCAACCAATCTGGTTGCCCACCCTAGCACAGCTTGCTATAGGCTGTAGGCTAGCTAGCGGCCTTATTTATAAAACACCCGTGGGACCAGGACAGATGGAAAGAGGGGGGTAGATGGACAAACGGACACACAAAGTGGTCTTAGAAACTGGCTGTAAAAGTCCAACATGTATAAGTCCAACACTCCACTGACAAAGCTTTGGCTCCTCTCTGTGATGAAAGAAATAGCCTACACCAAGCAGAGCAGACCTCCCCTGTAATATCCTCAGTCAGACAGAAACCTGTTGAAACCTCTGCTAACGAGGGCCAGGGCGTTGGATACCAGCAGACTGTTCAGTTCTGTGGAAAATATTTATTTGCTTTGATCTGTAATGGCTTTCTACCTTTCTAGAGAGAAGGTGCTCTACACCAAGTGGAGGCAGAGAACTAGGCTTATTGGTTCTACATTTTTACATTTTAGTCATTTAGCAGACGCTCTTATCCAGAGCGACTTACAGTTAGTGAATGCATACGTTTTTTTTCTCATACTGGCCCCCCATGGGAAACGAACCCACCTCCCTGCCGGCCAAACCCTCCCCTACCTTGGACGACACTGGACCAATTGTGTGCCGCCCATGGGTCTCCCGGTTGCGGCCGGCTGCGACAGAGCCTGGACTCGAACCAGGATCTCTAGTGGCACAGCTAGACCACTGCGCCACTCGGGAGTCGGTTCTAGTGCTCTCATTTAAAAGTGTCTCATTATATTAGATAGCATACTGTAGAAAAGCTCTAGGGATAATGCATGAGACAGTCACGGGACTGAGACATGCTAGTGGCAAACGTTCCTCATCATGTCCCTGGAAATTATTCTAAATCAGAAATAGACCACCCTATTTGAGGAATTAGCCCATTTCAAACCAAATACTGCTATAAACAAAGTAATTTTTTATGATGTATTATTTTAATTCACTATTCAGCCAACTGTAAAGGCATTGACAAAAAACATTCCCCACAGATTCCATGTGGCTGTAGACCTGGCTAATGGTTTTATATGGTGAGGTCAGCTGTAGCCTCCTCCCCAACAGTCCCCTAAGCCTAACTAAAGTAAACTGAACCATATGAAATTTGATCCAGAGATGATGAGACCCATGGTGAGAACGTTTGGCACATCAGTTGAGTGACATCATCAACACCATCGTCTGCTTTTTCCTCTCCCTCTATGTCTCTCTTCTGCTCCCCCTTTCTCCCCCTAAATCACTCTCTACCTCAACCCCCAATCTCCCTCCTCTCATTTCAGTTGGATGACATCACCAGGGTCTGCATTTCATCATCTTAACTAGTTTTACAGCTTGGCTGTGAGGCGAAATCATGTGTATAGAGAGCGCTGAACTCATGCAACCCATCTACTGTAAATAATAGCTCATAGCTTATTGAGTACATTATGATTTCCACATGTTCGTAGGTCTACAAAGGAGTATTAGAAGACAATTAATTTGGTAGAGATGATATTTGAGATGGCTTGCAAGGCCCAGACATGGATTGAAATACATTTCCACCAAGCGAAGCGTCATTCTGTGTTGGATGTGGATGGGTGGGACTATAACACTAAACACTGTTCTTTTATCAGTGGGTGTTTTGTCTAAGTGCTCACCAGACACACCAACACTCAGAGTTGATACAAACAACACGAACAACACGAACAATAGATCCTGTGCCAAACCAGTAAGAACACTACAGTGACAAGCCTACAAGCTGCTAGAGGGCGAAAGCTTTGGAATCCAGATGCTGAGTATAAAACAGGTAGAAGCACTTGATTCTTAAAGGCACTCTTGAATTAGGGCTGGGAATTGCCAGGGACCTCAAGATATGATATTATCACGATGCTTAGGCAACGATACAATATGTATTACGATTCTCAATGTATTGCAATTCGATACTGTGATTTCATTGTGACTCAATGTTCCAAACATATTGCTCACCATATGTCTGCTGCAGAAGGACAAGTGAGAGCCATGAGAAAACAAGTTTTGATCAGTCATAGAAATAAAAGCACTGAAAACAAATTGTCTCCCTATTTAAAACTAGCTATGAAGGAAAAATACTGGAGTTTTGGTGCAGGTACAGCCAACTAGCGCAAAAATAATATTGCGATATAGTCCATACAATACATCATCAAAAAAGAATATCCCGATATGTAACTGTATCAATTCCCCTAACACTTAACCCTATCCCCTAACGTAACCATAACCCTAAATCAACAAAATACTTACTTGTTCATCAGCTCTGACACCAGTGTTGTTCTCTCTAGCATGGCCATCTAGTGACTACCCTATTGTTGCTAAAGCTCCATTGTTGTCCCTGAGTTTCAGGACAGACACGCCCAGCTCTGTCTGTGACTGTCTGTCTGGGGGAGTTACTCATGCAGTGACAAAGTTCCTAATTGATTCTGATCTTACAGGTCACTAGCCTTTCAGAGGGGACTGGGATCTCCCTCACAGCTTGGCAGTAGTACTAGGTTAGGCTATCCTGACTGAGTGAATGGGTGACGTATGACATTAATTGTATCTTACAGCGATCTTATAGAGGTCAAATGGCTATGGCATGCTTGTGAATGGAATCCCCAGACTCCCACCCAAATAGTCACGCACACAGACGTAGTAAGACCTAGCCTGCTTTACTCTGAACAAGCAAGTTTAATGACAAGTGACAATGGGAGAGAGTTAAGGGGAGAGAGATTTGGAGACATGTTAGGCATTAAGCTATATGAGGATAGCCTGGGTACCAGTCGGTTTGTGCCATCATTCGACTCAGGGCTCTAAAGTGCGATTGATTTGGTTGCAAATGCAACAAGTCTTATTTTAGGAGCACTGTGTGACTAGGAAAAAAATCAGTGGAAGGCCCGAAAAAATGTCTACGCCTCCAGCCTCCCAAATCAGACTGTTCTCTCTACTACCGCATGGCAAGCGGTACCGATGCACCAAATCTGGAACCAACAGGACCCTGAACAGCTTCTACCCCCAAGTCATAAGACTGCTAAATAGTTAGTTAAATAGTTAACCAAATAGCTACCTGGACTATCTGCATTGACCCTTTCTGTACTACCTTTTGACTCATCACATTCGCTGCTGCTACTGTTTATTATCTATCCTGTTGCATAGTCACTATATTCCAAGTTAAATATATACACATATCTACCTCAATTATCTTGTACCACTGCACATCGACTCAGTACTGGAACCCCTTGTATATTGCCAAGTTATCGTTACTCATTGTGTATTATTAAGTGTTTTACTTTTCTATTATTTCAACAACAAAAATCTCTCTGTATTGTTGGGAAGGGCCCGTAAGCATTTCACTGTTAGTCTACACCTGTTGTTTATGAAGCATGTGACTAATAACATTTGATTTGGCCGTGACACTTTGCTTCTTGAAAGTCCAATATCTTGAAAAACTTCACTGCTGACATGCAAAACATTTTTGGACTGAATCAACAGTGGACTAATGAAAAAAATACCAAAAGAGTTTGAGTGGATTTTCCTTTTAATTGCATTTTTGTCTGTGGGGCTGGAAAACTACCACAGCACTCAAAGTTTTAAATCCATAATCTGTCTTTCCATTTTAGCCAGTGGGTTTGTGTGAGAACAACCATCTTGTCAAACAATGGAATCACATTTTGGATGAAACAACAGCTGGTAGTTGCTTGATGGATAACCCTGCTAGACACCATGACCACCCTATTGCATTAGTGCCCCACCCACCTCTTCGCAAACCTCTGATTAGCTATGGTAGGTAGCTGTCTGCTAGGCTCAAGACAGCTAAGAACAACTGAGCACACATAATGTACAAAATATCAGACGGTCATCAATGAATCACCCATGTAGTCATAGCTAGCTAAGTAAAGTCTGTCGAACCCAAATTCAAGAGGATTGCGGTATGTCTCAATCAGTGTGATATTGATAGCCCTGGGTTAGCATTAACCTGCATACAACCTAGTGTTGAAAACTTCAAAACGGCAAATGTATCTAATAGCATAGAAAAGCGTACGCTAGCTAGAAATGATGGCTAGTTAGTTTGTGCACTCACCTAACGTTATCCTTTTGCTGGCTAGCAGTTTCCCCTACAGTTGGTAGCTAGCCAGGGAGGTTGTAGAAGGCTAACGTTACTTCCTTGCCTCTCTCTACTTCGATGACACGGTCTATCGTCCCCAACCGGCCCCTTTCTATTTATTCTTCAACGATAGGTCTATCTGTACCCTAAATGGATGTTGCCATCACCCTGTCTATTTTTCAAAGGAATGTGAGATTTCTGTCTGGCTAGCCAGCCAGCTAACTGTTCACCCAAAGCTGTACTTCCGGTTACAGCTTCCGCATTTTTGTTTGTGGTGAGCAAGCGCCTATCTATCAAATGCTGTAAACGTGTAAATGCGCCCCTTGCACAAGGATTGCTCAGTGGACTAAAAAGCGGAACACCACCCACCTTAGATGAGTAATAATCGTACCAGGCACTTTGTTAGTGTTCTTTCATACATTTTCTTAACTGTTGAAACTCTGCAATGCACCAAAACTATATATAGCATAATCTGATTACAACATTGCTTAGACCGAAATGATAAAGCTACAAAATATTTCATAGAGATAACTTGTCAGATGTCAAACAGTTGTGCTGCCACTATTAAATGAACAACTGTTATCTATCAATAACTCATATAATCAGTGTAAAATCTGTTCTTACCTATGTGTGCAGTTGGGAGAGCAAATTATTACCCTCCCCTACAGTGTCTCTCTCTTTTCCCTGGCAACAGATCCAAACCGAGACAGAAAGTGTGCTTGTTAACTTTCCTCTCCCCCTCTCTCTCAGTTCCCCTACAGCTGTTAGACCCTCCCCCTCTCTCTCTCTCCTCCCCCTCTCCATGGAAAAGGAATGACACCATCCTTCCAAACAAGTTCTTTCTCGTTGGACGTTCTCTCGGGATGTGTATATTACTATGTAAACACCACCTCTCTCTCTCTCTCTTTCTCTCTCTCTCTCTCTCTCTCTATCTAATTGTGTATGTTCGTAAAAACTGCTGTATGGCAGTAGTCCCTGTCTTTCCTCTCTGTTTCTCCCTGTCTCTCTCTCTCTGGATTCTTGCAACATTCTTTATTCTATGACATCAACGCTGCCTGCCTTACCTTGTAAGGTCAGAGAGAGAGGGAATGAGTGTGAGGGAGGGAGGGAACGAGAGATAATGGAGGTAGAGGCTTGATTAGGTACGGACACTAAAATGGTTGGGGGACACTAAAATGACTGGGGGACACAAGGGAAAGAGAAAGGCCACAGCACACAGACAGTACTAAGAAAACACTACTGAACTCTGTATCCATCATACAGTGGGGAAAAAAAGTATTTAGTCAGCCACCAATTGTGCAAGTTCTCCCACTTAAAAAGATGAGAGAGGCCTGTAATTTTCATCATAGGTACACGTCAACTATGACAGACAAAATGAGAATTTTTCCCCCCAGATAATCACATTGTAGGATTTTTAATGAATTTATTTGCAAATTATGGTGGAAAATAAGTATTTGGTCAATAACAAAAGTTTCTCAATACTTTGTTATATACCCTTTGTTGGCAATGACACAGGTCAAACGTTTTCTGTAAGTCTTCACAAGGTTTTCACACACTGTTGCTGGTATTTTGGCCCATTCCTCCATGCAGATCTCCTCTAGAGCAGTGATGTTTTGGGGCTGTCGCTGGGCAACACGGACTTTCAACTCCCTCCAAAGATTTTCTATGGGGTTGAGATCTGGAGACTGGCTAGGCCACTCCAGGACCTTGAAATGCTTCTTACGAAGCCACTCCTTCGTTGCCCGGGCGGTGTGTTTGGGATCATTGTCATGCTGAAAGACCCAGCCACGTTTCATCTTCAATGCCCTTGCTGATGGAAGGAGGTTTTCACACAAAATCTCACGATACATGGCCCCATTCATTCTTTCCTTTACACGGATCAGTCGTCCTGGTCCCTTTGCAGAAAAACAGCCCCAAAGCATGATGTTTCCACCCCCATGCTTCACAGTAGGTATGGTGTTCTTTGGATGCAACTCAGCATTCTTTGTCCTCCAAACACGACGAGTTGAGTTTTTACCAAAAAGTTATATTTTGGTTTCATCTGACCATATGACATTCTCCCAATCCTCTTCTAGATCATCCAAATGCACTCTAGCAAACTTCAGACGGGCCTGGACATGTACTGGCTTAAGCAGGGGGGACACGTCTGGCACTGCAGGATTTGAGTCCCTGGCGGCGTAGTGTGTTACTGATGGTAGGCTTTGTTACTTTGGTCCCAGCTCTCTGCAGGTCATTCACTAGGTCCCCCCGTGTGGTTCTGGGATTTTTGCTCACCGTTCCTGTGATCATTTTGACCCCACGGGGTGAGATCTTGCGTGGAGCCCCAGATCGAGGGAGATTATCAGTGGTCTTGTATGTCTTCCATTTCCTAATAATTGCTCCCACAGTTGATTTCTTCAAACCAAGCTGCTTACCTATTGCAGATTCAGTCTTCCCAGCCTGGTGCAGGTCTACAATTTTGTTTCTGGTGTCCTTTGACAGCTCTTTGGTCTTGGCCATAGTGGAGTTTGGAGTGTGACTGTTTGAGGTTGTGGACAGGTGTCTTTTATACTGATAACAAGTTCAAACAGGTGCCATTAATACAGGTAACGAGTGGAGGACAGAGGAGCCTCTTAAAGAAGTTGTTACAGGTCTGTGAGAGCCAGAAATCTTGCTTGTTTGTAGGTGACCAAATACTAATTTTCCACCATAATTTGCAAATAAATTCATTAAAAATCCTACAATGTGATTTTCTGGATTTTTTTCCCTCATTTTGTCTGTCATAGTTGACATGTACCTATGATGAAAATTACAGGCCTCTCTCATCTTTTTAAGTGGGAGAACTTGCACAATTGGTGGCTGACTAAATACTTTTTTCCCCCACTGTATGTGTCCCACACTGGGAGAAATGGGTATCACTTGATCAGTTGTCTAGAAATAACTTTCCCGCTGTACTTTAAGTTTCTCCTTCATGCTGTTGCACTCGCTGTAAGCCCTGTTCCTGTCCAGGTGTAAAAGGCATTACCATTCATTTTGGTCCAGGTATCACATACATGCATATACCATTATTTCCTGTAATGAAATATAAAGTAATACATTACTGTGGCTCTGTTACTCAGTTTGATTGAGTCAAAAAACAAAAAAGGACATGGTTCCTACTCACAAATGAGGATGTGAGCCTAACCCTAACCTACAGTAATATCACAACCACAGAGGATGACACCTCCCATCCTGCACATCCACTACCTCTGACAAGCTTCCCTATCTCTCTCACACACACACACACGCGTTATGTTCTTCTATCCTCGTGGGGACCTAAAATGTATTTCCATTCAAAATCCTATTTTCCCTAACCATAAACCTAACGCTTACCATAACCCTAACCTTAACCCAAACCCTAAACCTAACTCCTAACCCTAAACCTAACCACTAACCCCTTACCCTAACCCTAATTGTAACCTTAACCCTAAACCTAACTCCTAAGCTTAAAATAGCCTTTGTCCTCATGGGGATGTGGGAAATGTCCCCGAAAGGGAGAATTTTCCTTGTTTAACTATCCTTGTGGGGACTTTTGGGGGATTTTAGGTCCCCACAAGAAGAACCAACACACACACACACCTTTCAACCTCGCCCTCCAGCGTCTTAGTTATGATGCTCTCAGGTGTGTTTTACAGCTGGTATAATAACAAGGAGGAGTTGTACACCTTATAGTAGTTCATTGTTCTATTACCACTGATGTGCTCTCTGCTGTCTGTAACACACTAGGGACTAGGTAAAGGTTGACTAGGTTGTTTTATTCTCTTTTAGCCCACAATAATCTAGTGTGACAAGACAACAAGCAACACTTTAACTTGTGTTATTTTGTATAGTATGTGGCGGGATGATAATGTATACTGTTGTGTTGTAAATTGTTGTGTTGTGTTGTAAAGTGTTGTGTTGTGTAACCCACCACTGTTAGGGCTTATCCATGAACCAGAGAGTGTGGTCGTGGGGGTCCTTGATTGCACATTGTCCCTTATGGAAACTTTCCAGGCCCTCCCCACTTCCATTAGGCAAAGAATGCAGCGTTTCCATACATAGTGTTCCACAGTTCCACCGGTGCAGGCCTGAGAAATCTGTGTCCCTCCCAGCAGAGTACCACTAGATGGTCATGCCAGAAAGAACAAAACTGGCTCAGTCATAAAAAATGTTAAGCAAGCACGTGAGCTATTTGATCGTTATCTAAGGTTAGGGACGGGTCATGAAATCATGTCTGTAGTTATACAGAGCCAGCCATACTCTCCAGCATGGCTAGATAGAGACATCCTGGTCTCATGAGTAGGGTTTTTTCCCCTGACCATGTGACCTGACCAGGAACAATTCCTATTGACTATAACTAGGCCCCAGTTTCTCTAGGTCAGAAATAACTCTGGGCCTACAGGGAGGTTGTAGTTGGAGTCAGGCAGTGTTAGGGCAGCTGTGGGGTCCTGCAGCCTGCATGGAGGTGAGGCTGAAACAACAGAAAAGTGTCAGAATCACAGCCAGACAGGCTGGAATGTCGGCAAACCCCGGAAGGAACAGTCCGCCCTCTCCCCCTCCTTTTTTTTCTCTCTCTCTCTTATTCTCCCTCCTCTCTCTCCTTCTCTCGCTCACACTCACTCTCTTTTTCCTTCTCCCTCTCTCGTTCAATCATTACCTCTTTCCCACTCCATTTTTCTTTCTTTCTCCCTCCTTCTCCTTCAATCACTCCTTCTCTCTTCCCCACCTTCTTCCTCCCTCTACCTCTCTCTCTGCTCCTCCCTCTCTCTCTCCCTCCCTCTGTTACAGTGAGTCATTACCTGTTCCTATCTTGGTGCAGAGTTAATATCCTGATCCTGCTCTGCATCCAGGGCTGATTCATGAGGGGATAAAAGGGGTGCACACACACACACACACACACACACACACACATGTGCGCGTACACACAGGAATGCAACACACACATGCATGGATGCATGCCCACACACGCTCAAACACACATGTGCACGTACACAAGCGTGTGTATGTACGCATGTGTGTGTACGTACGCACGTACACACACGCACACACACACACACGCACACACACAATGAAGTGAGTGAGGGAGACAACATTCTGTATTACTCACACACTGTATGTCTACCTCCCTGGCACAAACACAGACAATCTCAAATTCAGCATAAGTCTATAGAGCCATTTCTACACAATGTTGACTGAACTCTCTGTGATTTCAAAACATCTATAGTATATATAATAGTTTCCCAGCACATTAGAGACAGGATAAACACCTGCACATTTTGACAATGCACATTCTCCCAGTCCCCACCGCTCAGAGGAAAAACCCTCCAATTGCCAACTGGCCCCGTCAACAGCACTGTCACAGATTATGGCTAACTCAGACTGTAGTTCTCTATTCTCCCCAGCAGGTGTCCCTGTGGCACACCTTCCTCTGCAACAGACAGACAGATTGACACAGACAGACTGACAGAGAGACAGACAGACAGACAGACAGACAGACAGACAGACAGACAGACAGACAGACAGACAGACAGACAGACAGACAGACAGACAGACAGACAGACAGACAGACAGACAGACAGACAGACAGACAAAGCCCAGGGGAAGATGACACACACTACACTGACTGTCTGAGAGCTCACAGTTAGAGAGAAGGATGGAGATAGGAGGAGATGAAGAGAGGGATATGTTTGGAGGTAAAGCCAGGTACTTATACGACACAGAGATGAGAGTGATAGATATGGACAGGACAGGTAGAGAGAATGGGGAGGCTGAGGTGGAGGAGTGTAGACTAATACAGGGGGAGGGCTGAAGATTAATGATAAACAGTGCGGTGGTCTAGATGCCGAGGGGAGTAGAGCGGGAATGGAGGGTAAGAGTAGAGAGGGAGGGAGAGAAAGAATAATACTGAATTATAGAAGAGAACTGTGATCTCCTAACTCACACTGCTTTACCCACACACACACACACACACACACACACACACACACACACACACACACACACACACACACACACACACACACACACACACACACAGTGCACATACAGACACAGAGACCTTGAGACACACTCACGTGACATGAGTTATGTGTGCTCTCCACCCACTGCCATGTGTGCTGTCTTTTAGAGCTGTCTGGTGTGGGCCAGCCTGTTTAATATATCTCCTCGAAGACCTTTACACACATCACACATACTGCATGTCCACATTGACATTTACATGAATCACATTCATCACACTCAAACATTGCACATTTACAAGGTGAAAGCCAACCCCAAATATTACACATACCGTTACATGATATAAATTATTTAAACATTACATAGATTACATTGCACCCAGACTCATACAATAATACACTGCTCAAAAAAATAAAGGCAACACTAAAATAACACATCCTAGATCTGAATGAATGAAATAATCTTATTAAATACTTTTTTCTTTACATAGTTGAATGTGCTGACAAAAAAATCACACAAAAATGATCAATGGAAATCAAATTTATCAACCCATGGAGGTCTGGATTTGGAGTCACCCTCAAAATTAAAGTGGAAAACCACACTACAGGCTAATCCAACTTTGATGTAATGTCCTTAAAACAAGTCAAAATGAGGCTCAGTAGTGTGTGTGGCCTCCACGTGCCTGTATGACCTCCCTATAACGCCTGGGCATGCTCCTGATGAGGTGGCGGATGGTCTCCTGAGGGATCTCCTCCCAGACCTGGACTAAAGCATCCGCCAACTCCTGGACAGTCTGTGTTGCAATGTGGCGTTGGTGGATGGAGCGAGACATGATGTCCCAGATGTGCTCAATTGGATTCAGGTCTGGGGAACGGGCGGGCCAGTCCATAGCATCAATGCCTTCCTCTTGCAGGAACTGCTGACACACTCCAGCCACATGAGGTCTAGCATTGTCTTGCATTAGGAGGAACCCAGGGCCAACCGCACCAGCATATGGTCTCACAAGGGGTCTGAGGATCTCATCTCGGTACCTAATGGCAGTCAGGCTACCTCTGGCGAGCACATGGAGGGCTGTGAGGCCCCCCAAAGAAATGCCACCCCACACCATGACTGACCCACCGCCAAACCGGTCATGCTGGAGGATGTTGCAGGCAGCAGAACGTTCTCCACGGCGTCTCCAGACTCTGTCACGTCTGTCACATGTGCTCAGTGTGAACCTGCTTTCATCTGTGAAGAGCACAGGGCGCCAGTGGCAAATTTGCCAATCTTGGTGTTCTCTGGCAAATGCCAAACGTCCTGCACGGTGTTGGACTGTAAGCACAACCCCCACCTGTGGACGTCGGGCCCTCATACCACCCTCATGGAGTCTGTTTCTGACCGTTTGAGCAGACACATGCACATTTGTGGCCTGCTGGAGGTCATTTTGCAGGGCTCTGGCAGTGCTCCTCCTGCTCCGCCTTGCACAAAGGCGGAGGTAGCAGTCCTGCTGCTGGGTTGTTGCCCTCCTACGGCCTCCTCCACGTCTCCTGATGTACTGGCCTGTCTCCTGGTAGCGCCTCCATGCTCTGGACACTACGCTGACAGACACAGCAAACCTTCTTGCCACAGCTCGCATTGATGTGCCATCCTGGATGAGCTGCACTACCTGAGCCACTTGTGTGGGTTGTAGACTCCGTCTCATGCTACTACTAGAGTGAAAGCACCGCCAGCATTCAAAAGTGACCAAAACATCAGCCAGTAAGCATAGGAACTGAGAAGTGGTCTGTGGTCACCACCTGCAAAACCAGTCCTTTATTGGGGGTGTCTTGCTAATTGCCTATAATTTCCACCTGTTGTCTATTCCATTTGCACAACAGCATGTGAAATGTATTGTCAATCAGTGTTGCTTCCTAAGTGGACAGTTTGATTTCACAGAAGTGTGATTGACTTGGAGTTACATTGTGTTGTTTAAGTGTTCCCTTTATTGAGCAGTGTATTTCCATTAGCATGGCCAGGCAAAACAGAACAGCTTATCAGACATAAACGGCCTCTTTCCCCAATAACATAACACGTTCCCCTCTTTCTATGGATTTCCTCCTTCCTCCCTCTCTCTCACCTTCCCCTCTGCCCCTACTACAAGTTCTCCTTCTCCTCTCATCTTCCTCTCTCCCTCCCATGGGCTGTTTTCATCCTTCTTTTCCCTCTTTTTTGGCTTCCCTCCTCCTCTCCCTCCCTCCCCCCCGGTCCTTTCCTCCTCCCCTGTACCTCAGTGTTCAAGTGGTGGTGTGAGGTTACATCCAGAGGAGGCTGGTGAGAGGAGCTGTAGTGGGACGGGCTTATTGTAATGGCTGTAATGGAATCCATGGAACGGTATCAAACACATCAAACATATGGAAACCACAGGTTTGGCTCCGTTCCATCTATTCCTTTCCAGCCATTACAATGAACCCATACTCCTGTAGCTCCTCCCACCAGCCTCCTCTGGTTACATCAGAGCCTAACAACAGACCTCCCTCTCCGCACCACCACCACCACCTCTCGTGACACACACACACACACACACACACACACACACTCTGTCCTCAGCACACATACAGCGAGTGAGAACAGGGCCAGGGAGAGAGATGGAGAGAAAGCAGAAGGGATGGTGATGGAGAGAAAGTGAAGTTAGAAAGAGTCAAAGGGAGAGGGAGATAATTTACTATGCAGTCAGAAAACAAGACAGATTTCTTGACATGAAGTCATTTTGAAGCCTTGTATATTTTATTGTACTGTTAACCTTTGATTACAACAAGTCATCTAAAATGAATGAACACATTGTCAAAAACATGACAGCAGTCAAAAACGTCCACTTCCATCGATTGATGGAGAGAGACAGCGAGAGACGTGAGTGATTCGGTTTGCAACATCTGGGTTGGATATTGCAGCGCCAGTTGCAATGTCACTCAGTATGTTTTAACCCTTGCTGTGGTAACCATGCAGGTGTAATATCTCTTCCCGCTGTGTGTGTGTGCGTGTGTGTGAGTGTGATGGCCATATTGGCATGGGCACATGCATCACAGGTGAGATTAGTGTCAAGTCTTTTTTCCCTCTGTGGTTGACCTTGCCTCACAATGACAGCAGCCATGTCATAGAACACAGCACTGTCACAGCAATGTGTGTGTTTGTGTGTGTGCTTGTATGTGTGCATGTTGTACCACTTGCAGGGTTAAACAAATTATATATCTTACATTCAGAGAGAGAAATCAAATGTCTACTGTTTGCAGATGATCTGGTGCTTCTGTCCCCAACCAAAAAGGGCCTACAGCAGCACCTAGATCTTCTGCACAGATTCTGTCAGACCTGTACCCTGACAGTAAATATCAGTAAGACAAAAATAATGGTGTTCCAAAAAAGGTCCAGTTGCCAAGACAACAAATCCAAATTCTATCTAAAATACAAATTCTATCTAGGTATTGTTGCCCTAGAGCACACAAATAATTATACCTACCGCTGCCTAAACATTAACACTGCAGGTAACTTCCACAAGGCTTTTAATGATCTAATAGACAAGGCAAGAAGGGCCTTCAATGCCATCAAAAGGAACATAAAACATCCCAATCAGGATCTGGCTAAAAATACTTAAATCAGTTATCAAACCCATTGTCCTCTATGGTTGTGAGGTCTGGGGTCCACTCACCAACCAATAATTCACAAAATAGGACAAACACCCAATTAAGACTCTGCATGCAGGATTCTGTAAAAATATACTTAGTGTACAACGCAAAACCCCAAACAATGCATGCAGAGCAGAATTAGGACAATACCCGCTAGTTATCAAAATCCAAAAAAGACCTGTTAAATTCTACAACCACCTAAAAGGAAGCGATGCCCACACATTCCACCACAAAGCCCTCACCTACAGAGAGATTATCCTAGAGAAGAGTCACCTCAGCCAGCTGTTTCTGGGTCTCTGTTCACAAACACAAACTGACCCCACAGAGCCCAAGGACAGAAACACATTTAGGACAGAAACACAATTATGAGAAAGCAAAAAGATAACTATTTGACACACTGGAAAGAATCAACCAAAGAATTGAGACAATTAGAATGCTATCTGTCCCTAAACTGAGAGTACACAGTGGCAGAATACCTGACCACTGTGACTGACCCAAAATTAAGAAAATCCTTGACTATGTACAGACTCAGTGATCAAAGCCTTGCTATTGAGAGAGGCCGCCATAGGCAGACCTGGCTCTCGAGAGAAGACAGACTATGTGCCCACTGCCCACAAAATGAGATGGAAACTGAGCTACACTTCCTAGCCTCCTGCCAAATGTGTGACCAGATTAGAGACATATTTCCCACAGATCACACAGACCCGCAAAGAATTTGAAAACAAATCAAATATGAATAAACTCCCATATCTGTTAGGCAAAATACCGCAGTGTGCAATCACAGCAGCAAGATCTGTGGCCCGTTGCCATGAGAAAAGGGCAACCAGTGGAGCACAAACAACATTGTAAATACAACCTATATTTATCTGTTTATTTATTTTCCCTTTCATACTTCAACTACTTGCACATTGTTACAACACTGTACACAGCTAATAATATAACATTTGAAATGTCTCTATTCTTTTAAAACTTGTGTGAGTGTAATGTTTACTAATGTTTCCCTTGTTCATTTCCCTTTTGTTTATTATCTATTCCATTTGCTTTGGCAATGTAAACATATGTTTCCCATGCCAATAAAGCCCTTTGAATTGAATTGAGAGAGCGAGATAGAGAGGGAGAGAGAGAGAGAGAGAGAGAGAGAGAGAGAGAGAGAGAGAGAGAGAGAGAGAGAGAGAGAGAGAGAGAGAGAGAGAGAGAGAGAGAGAGAGAGAGAGAGAGAGAGAGAGAGAGAGAGAGAGAGAGAGAGAGAGAGCATGGGAAACATATGTTTACTCTGTACTGGTACCCCCTGTATATAGCCTCCTTACTGTTATTTTATTTTACTGCTGCTCTTTAATTTTTTATTTTTTTTTACTCATTTATTTTTTACTTAACAGCTTTTTTTCTTAAAACTGCATTGTTGGTTAAAGGCTTGTAAGTAAGCATTTCACTGTAAGGTCTACACATGTTGTATTCGGCGCATGTGGTCCTCTGTAGCTCAATTGGTAGAGCATGGCACTTGTAACGCCAGGGTAGTGGGTTCGATCCCCGGGACCACCCATACGTAAAAATGTATGCACACATGACTGTAAGTCGCTTTGGATAAAAGCGTCTGCTAAATGGCATATTATTATTATAAATACAATTTGATTTGATTTGATCACATCCAACTCCTACCTTATTCACCCCCCTAGTGGTCACCATGTGACATCACATCTAACCCCTACCTTTTGCACCTCCTAGTGGTCACCGTGTAACATCACATCTAACCCATACCTTATCCACCCCTTAGTGGTCACCTTGTGACATCACATCTAACCCCTACCTTCCTCCATGTAGCAGCACACATTACCCTCTACTTTAAATAGGTTTTGTCTTCACTGTACACAAACACACACACTTAACATACGCTTAACTGCACAAAATAAATGTACACACTCCTTATACACTGAGTGTACAAAAGTCTTTCCATGACATGGACTGACCAGGTGAATCCAGGTGAAAGCTATGATCCCTTATTGATGTCACTTGCTAAATCCACTTCGATCAGTGTAGATGAAGGGGAGGAGACAGGTTAAAGAAGGATTTTTAAGCCTTGAGACAATTAAGACATGGATTGTGTATGTGTGCCATTCAGAGGGTGAATGGGCAAGACAAAATATTTAAGTGCCTTTGAATGGATGGTGGTAGGTGCCAGGCGCACCGGTTTGAGTGTGTCAAGAACTACAACGCTGCTGGGTTTTTCACGCTTAACCGTTTCCCATGTGTATCAAGAATGGTCCACCGCCCAAAGGACATCCAGCCAACTTGACACAACTGTGGGAAACATTGGAGTCAACATGGGCCAGCGTCCCTGTGGAACGCTTTCGACACCTTGTAGAGTCCATGCCTCGACGAATTGAGGCTGTTCTGAGGGCAAAAGGGGGTGTAACTCAATATTAGGAAGGTTTTCCTAATGTTTTGTAAAGTCAGTGTATATGCACAAACACAGATACACACACACACACACACACAAACACACACACACACACACACACACACACACACACACACACACACACACACACACATTTACATTTACATTTTAGTCATTTAGCAGACGCTCTTATCCAGAGCGACTTACAGTTAGTGCATACATTATTTTATCAAACCAACAACCCTGGCGTTGCAAACGCCATGCTCTACCAACTGCACACACACACACACACACACACACACACACACACACACACACACACACACACACACACACACACACACACACACACACACACACACACACACACACACACACATACACACACACACACACACACACACACACACACACAACGAGCTGAGAGGGGGAGCCAATGGTCTATATATAGCAACAATACCAGGATTGGACAGATTATAAATGAACTGCAATGTCTGGCCACTTATTGTATACAGATTTAACCTTCCTTCCCCACCCCCCTCCCTCCCTCCCTCCCTCCCTCCCTCCATCTCTCTCCCCTCCTCTAAAATCTCTCCCTTCCCCCTTCCAATTCCCCATCCTCTCTTCCTCCATCTCTCTCTCTCTCTCTCTCTCTCTCTCTCTCTCTCTCTCTCTCTCTCTCTCTCTCTCTCTCTCTCTCTCTCTCTCTCTCTCTCTCTCTCTCTCTCTCTCTCTCTCTCTCTCTCTCTCTCCCTCCCTCCCTCCCTCCCTCCCTCCTGGAATACTAATTTGAGCGTCTCGTCGTCACCTCTGCTCAGCCTCCCATGACTCAAAGCATCCCCCGCTCTTTTTCACTACCTCTCCCCCATCTGCCTCTCCATCTGTCCCTCCCCCTCTCTCTCCCCCGCTCTGTCTTCCTTCCCCAGTGTGTGTGAACTCAAGGAAACATGATTGACCATGCTTGCTGCTTGTGCCAGCCCTGCGTCATTTGGCAGACTAACACTTGTAGAAACAGAAACAGACCATCATAAATATATAATCCCTACACAGAGGGACAGGAGGTTAGCCTGGGTAGATGAAATAAAGAGAGAGCGAGAGAGAGAGAGAGAGAGAGAGATGGAGAGAGAGGGTAGAGATAGGGGCATTAGATTTGGTGGGACGTGTATGCAGGTCAGATGAGATGAGAGAGATAGAGAAGTACAGATAATGAGGCCACTCCTCTCATTGTTTTTGTCACCAGGAAAGAGGGGGGTGGAGGGGAGGACTGAGAGAGAGGGGGATGGTAAGAGGAGGAGAGGGAGGGGAAAACAGAGAGAGAGAGAGTGTGGGAGGGAGAGAGAATAAATGGAGAGAATACAGAGAGAGCTAAACCAAGAGAGAGAAGGGGGAGATGAGAGAGAGAGGTGACAGAGAGCAGGATCGATGGAGCGAGGGATGACAGGGAGCAAAGGCTTTAGAGACTTTGGAGAGCTTTGACGCTGAAGGAATACCCGCTCGTGTTTTGTCATGAATCTTCAATATTGGGCCTGTGTGTGTGTGTGTGTGTATGTGCTCGCATTATTTGAGAGCTCAGTGTGAGTGTGACAGAGAGAGGGGGAGGGGAAGGAGGGGTAGAGGGGCTGGGAAACCGCTGCAGTGCATTGTTAGGCAGCTCGCGCACAGGAGAGGGAGACAGAGAGAGAACCCCCATTTTAGATCTCCAATATTACAGCAGTGCAGTTATTTCCGCAACAATGACAACAACGGCAAAGCCCACCGCTCAGTCCACTGCTATTGAACCTCTAATGGTATGGCTACAAGCCACAACATTCAACACACTGCCATTCACAGGCTAATGGACAAGCCCTTTCTGCAGATTACTGCCTGTCAGTAATATGATGCTCCTATTAGCCTGATTTCCCAATCACCATATCTCTAGGATTTCACATTTCACAACAGATATAATACAGATATAATATGATTATGGTAATGATAATGATGTTAACAATGTCAACAAATGTTGATGATAATTATAGTAATAATACAAGTTATAGTTATAGTAATAGTAGTAATAATACTAATAATAATACTAATAATGATAATAATATCACTCTTCCATATTAAATTCAAACCTGTCTCCCTAAGGCATACTAACTTACTAATGGGATCGTATAGGACTCTCACTGCACTGGTAAAGAGAGAGGGAGAGAGACTGAGCGAGTAAGCGCAGAAGAGAGAGAGAGGAAGAGAGGGAGGGAGAGACAGTGTGCAGGAGAGCGAGTGAGAGCGAAGCGAGCAAGAGAGAGAAGCGCGAGATAGAGTGAGTGAGTGAGAATGTATGGTGTCAGGGTAACGCTTCCTTGCTTGTATCCAGGGCCTTTGTGAATACACCATGGGATGCATCGGCTCACGGAGACTCAGTAAGACCTACTATTTTTCCCTTATGGCTGGGGGCTGAGGCTGGGGCTGAGGCTGGGGGCTGGGTGGGGGGACGGGGTCCTGCTTGCTGCTGTTCCGTACGGTGTATGTGTGTGTGAATAGGCTGTGGGGACCGGGGGATGAAGAAGGGGTAGATGGTAACCACGTCACTGTTTAGATAGGGCTTGACAATTCACGTTTGGCCAAGATGTCAGAGACAATATGTGTTAAAATGTGCTGCTGTGAGTGTGCATTCCCCCCTCCCTCCATCCCTCTTCTCCTGCCTTGATTTAGGATGATGCCTGGCAGAGTGTTTGTGTGTGTGGGAGGGAAAGAGAGAGAAGGATGGAGAGGAGGAGACGGGGGAGAGGCAGATTGAAAATGCTATGATAGTTGCTGTTTACAGAGAGGGAGAGATAGATAAAGGAAGAGGAAGAGAGGGAGAGATAGAGAAGGAGATGGAGAAAAGAGGGGAATATTCTATTGTGGGAGGTGTCTGTGTAGTGTAGTATTACGTGCATAAATAGAGAGAGAGAGAAAGAGAGATGAGGTGGGCTGGAGGGAGAGAGGCAGGCAGAGAGAGGGAAGACATGCTGAATTGTATTGCAGGCAAAGAGGAGGGGAGATGGAGGGAGGGGTTGAGACAGAGAGGGGGAGAGGGAGGGGAATACATGAGGGAAAGAGTGTATGGGATTGCATGGAGGGGTATTCAGGTTGGGATTGTCCTGGCCAATACCCATCTGTGACACGTTAGGTAAATCAACGTCAGGACTGCTGAGGGGTCAGGGTGGGGTGGGGGGGGGGGTGAGGTAGTAAACAATAACACATACGATTAAAGGTAAATACACCTCTGAAATGGTATAATGCATGTACAGAATGAGCATATGGAATGATTAATATGTACAGTAGTGTATTCAATACCAATAGTACACATCAACAACAAGTAGATTGTGATATGCTACAGAAAAACAGAGGAGGATGTTCCAGTAGTCTATAGATGATGACTGCATTGGTCTGTTCTGTGTGTAAAATGTGTGCATCGGATTTACTTTTGATTTAAATATAGGCCTAAAGAACTTATGTTAAGCGCATTGTGAAATATTTGTTATCCACTTTGCATAATTGCAAACGAATGCTCAATACATAATGATTCATGAATGCTCAATACATCATGATGATGTGGCCGTTGATACTTTGCTTCTTGAAAGTCCAATCGCTTGAAAACTTGACTGTTGACATGCAAAACATTTTTAGACTGTATCAACAGTAGACTAATGAAAGAAATACCAAAATTTAGTTTTGGAGTGGAATTGAAAGCTGCCCATTATTTTCTATCATTATTTCAACTTCCTGAACTGAAATGGAATTGACCCCAGCTATGGTATTGAGGTCAGCAGTGTGACATAGTTGTGAAATAATTGCGAACTCTAGATAACAACACATGAAGAATCCAAAGGATGAAAGGCATCGTAGAATGAGGTGATGTCTAGAATGGAAACCAGCTGGAAGTAGGTGTGAGGTGAATAGTGAAGCCATGATAACTGTGTTAAACTAGCGCTATACACATAGAATTAGGAATTAGAATACTAACTAGTAATTGAATAGGATCTCCACGGGTATACAGGCCAGGGCACCTGTTTAGTCACACACTGACTTCCAGTGAAGTAATGGAAGGTATTATTACTTATTATTGTGAAATGTCATGCAGACACAGGAAAAAGAGTGAATGAAGGCATGGTGGTGAATATTGATGTGTTCTAAAGCAGCCTACAGAGGACTTGAATTGAAGTGAAGATGAAAAGGTTAGAAATAAATACTGGAGTGGTAAGCTTTCTGTGAGTAGTCCCTAGTGGTTTGATTCTTAAAACATGATTATTCTTAAAAGTCAAGCATGTTGTAACCACGGCAATGTTTCTGTCCTATGATTCTGACCACCATGGAGACTGAATATAGGCTAGGGTTCTTCTAAGCTGTTGCTTAACACCTGATTTAGTGAAGAAGTGAGTGTGTGCTGGTGGTACTGTAGTGTATAGAGAAGGAGAGAGCAGTGTGGTGTGTAGGTCTGCCTGCGTGGGCGTGGCAGCAGTGTTTGTGTCCATGGGTTTAGTGTCCAGTATTGATCGGCCTCCTCAGCTGCAGTCCTCCCTGCCAACCACAGATCAACAGGAGGAGGCAGTGGGGTACAATATCTACACACTGGAGTAAGACTAGAGTATCTACACACTGGAGTAAGACTAGAGTATCTACACACTGGAGTAAGACTAGATTATCTACACACTGGAGTAAGACTAGAGTATCTACACACTGGAGTAAGACTAGAGTATCTACACACTGGAGTAAGACTAGAGTATCTACACACTGGAGTAAGACTAGAGTATATCTACACACTGGAGTAAGACTAGAGTATCTACACACTGGAGTAAGACTAGAGTATCTACACACTGGAGTAAGACTAGAGTATCTACACACTGGAGTAAGACTAGAGTATCTACACACTGGAGTAAGACTAGAGTATCTCTACACACTGGAGTAAGACTAGAGTATCTACATACTGAAGTAAGATTAGAGTATCTACACACTGGAGTAAGACTACAGTATCTCCATTTTAAATTTTTACATTATAGTCATTTAGCAGACACTCTTATCCAGAGTGACCTACAGGAGCAATTAGGGTTAAGTGCCTTGCTCAAGGGCACAACTGTATATTTTTCGTCTAGTCGGCTCATAGATACGAACGAGCGTCCTTTCGGTTACTGGCCCAATGCTCTTAACCAGTAGGCTACCTGCAGCCTACATATCTACACACTGGGGTAAGACTAGAGTACCTAAACACTGGAGTAAGACTAGAGTATCCACACACTGGAGTAAGACTAGAGTATCTACACACTGGAGTAAGACTAGAGTATCTACACACTGGAGTAAGACTAGAGTACCTAAACACTGGAGTAAGACTAGAGTATCTACACACTGAAGTAAGACTAGAGTATCTACACACTGGAGTAAGACTAGAGTATCTACACACTGGAGTAAGACTAGAGTATCTACACACTGGAGTAAGACTAGAGTATCTACACACTGGAGTAAGACTAGAGTATCTACACACTGGAGTAAGACTAGAGTATCTACACACTGGAGTAAGACTAGAGTATCTCTACACACTGGAGTAAGACTAGAGTATCTACACACTGGAGTAAGACTAGAGTATCCACACACTGGAGTAAGACTAGAGTATCTACACACTGAAGTAAGACTAGAGTATCTACACAATGGAGTAAGACTAGAGTATCTACACACTGGAGTAAGACTAGAGTATCTCTACACACTGGAGTAAGACTAGAGTATCTACACACTGGAGTAAGACTAGAGTATCTACACACTGGAGTAAGACTAGAGTATCTACACACTGGAGTAAGACTAGAGTATCTACACACTTGAGTAAGACTAGAGTATATACATACTGGAGTAAGACTATAGTATCTCTACACACTGGAGTAAGACTAGAGTATCTACACACTGGAGTAAGACTAGAGTATCTACACACTGGAGTAAGACTAGAGTATCTACATACTGGAGTAAGACTAGAGTATCTCTACACACTGGAGTAAGACTAGAGTAGCTACAGTGGGGGAAAAAAGTATTTAGTCAGCCACCAATTGTGCAAGTTCTCCCACTTAAAAAGATGAGAGAGGCCTGTAATTTTCATCATAGGTACATGTCAACTATGACAGACAAATTGAGAGAAAAAAAATCCAGAAAATCACATTGTAGGATTTTTAATGAATTTATTTGCAAATTATGGTGGAAAATAAGTATTTGGTCACCTACAAACAAGCAAGATTTCTGGCTCTCACAGACCTGTAACTTCTTCTTTAAGAGGCTCCTCTGTCCTCCACTCGTTACCTGTATTAATGGCACCTGGTTGAACTTGTTATCAGTATAAAAGACACCTGTCCACAACCTCAAACAGTCACACTCCAAACTCCACTATGGCCAAGACCAAAGAGCTGTCAAAGGACAGAAACAAAATTGTAGACCTGCACCAGGCTGGGAAGACTGAATCTGCAATAGGTAAGCAGCTTGGTTTGAAGAAATCAACTGTGGGAGCAATTATTAGGAAATGGAAGACATACAAGACCACTGATAATCTCCCTCGATCTGGGGCTCCACGCAAGATCTCACCCCGTGGGGTCAAAATGATCACAAGAACGGTGAGCAAAAATCCCAGAACCACACGGGGGGACCTAGTGAATGACCTGCAGAGAGCTGGGACCAAAGTAACAAAGCCTACCATCAGTAACACACTACGCCGCCAGGAACTCAAATCCTGCAGTGCAAGACGTGTCCCCCTGCTTAAGCCCGTACATGTCCAGGCCCGTCTGAAGTTTGCTAGAGTGCATTTGGATGATCCAGAAGAGGATTGGGAGAATGTCATATGGTCAGATGAAACCAAAATAGAACTTTTTTGGTAAAAACTCAACTCGTCGTGTTTGGAGGACAAAGAATGCTGAGTTGCATCCAAAGAACACCATACCTACTGTGAAGCATGGGGGTGGAAACATCATGCTTTGGGGCTGTTTTTCTGCAAAGGGACCAGGACGACTGATCCGTGTAAAGGAAAGAATGAATGGCGCCATGTATCATGAGATTTTGAGTGAAAACCTCCTTCCATCAGCAAGGGCATTGAAGATGAAACGTGGCTGGGTCTTTCAGCATGACAATGATCCCAAACACACCGCCCGGGCAACGAAGGAGAGGCTTCGTAAGAAGCATTTCAAGGTCCTGGAGTGGCCTAGCCAGTCTCCAGATCTCAACCCCATAGAAAATCTTTGGAGGGAGTTGAAAGTCCGTGTTGCCCAGCGACAGCCCCAAAACATCACTGCTCTAGAGGAGATCTGCTTGGAGGAATGGGCCAAAATACCAGCAACAGTGTGTGAAAACCTTGTGAAGACTTACAGAAAACGTTTGACCTGTGTCATTGCCAACAAAGGATATATAACAAAGTATTGAGAAACTTTTGTTATTGACCAAATACTTATTTTCCACCATAATTTGCAAATAAATTCATTAAAAATCCTACAATGTGATTTTCTGGATTCTTTTTTCTCATTTTGTCTGTCATAGTTGACGTGTACCTATGATGAAAATTACAGGCCTCTCTCATCTTTTTAAGTGGGAGAACTTGCACAATTGGTGGCTGACTAAATACTTTTTTCCCCCACTGTACATACTGGAGTAAGACTATAGTATCTCTACACACTGGAGTAAGGCTCATGCAGGTCTGTATGCAATGTCAGTACTGTAGTAAGCACCTGATGAATAGCCTGCTAACTGCTTGACTATTCTGTACCACCAGTGGTGTTGATACCTACAGTATACCACATCACTATTCTGTACCACCAGTGGTGTTGATTCCTATACCACATCACTATTCTGTACCACCAGTGCTGTTGATACCTACAGTATACCACATCACTATTCTGTACCACCAGTGGTGTTGATTCCTATACCACATCACTATTCTGTACCACCAGTGCTGTTGATACCTACAGTATACCACATCACTATACTGTACCACCAGTGCTGTTGATACCTACAGTATACCACATCACTATACTGTACCACCAGTAGTGTTGATACCTACAGTATACCACATCACTATTCTGTACCACCAGTAGTGTTGATACCTACAGTATACCACATCACTATTCTGTACCACCAGTAGTGTTGATACCTACAGTATACCACATCACTATTCTGTACCACCAGTGGTATTGATACCTACAGTATACCACATCACTATTCTGTACCACCAGTGGTGTTGATTCCTATACCACATCACTATACTGTACCACCAGCGGTGTTGATTCCTATACCACATCACTATTATGTACCACCAGTGGTGTTGATTCCTATACCACATCACTATTATGTACCACCAGTGCTGTTGATACCTACAGTATACCACATCACTATTCTGTACCACCAGTGGTGTTGATTCCTATACCACATCACTATTCTGTACCATCAGTGGTGTTGATACCTACAGTATACCACATCACTATTCTGTACCACCAGTGGTGATGATACCTACAGTATACCACATCACTATTCTGTACCACCAGTGGTGTTGATTCCTATACCACATCACTATTATGTACCACCAGTGCTGTTGATAGCTACAGTATACCACATCACTATTCTGTACCACCAGTGGTATTGATACCTACAGTATACCACATCACTATTCTGTACCACCAGTGGTGTTGATTCCTATACCACATCACTATACTGTACTACCTCCTCATATAAAAACATGGTGATTATACATCTACATAATTTATAGTGATCATATACACTGAGTGTACAAAACATTAAGAACACCTTCCTAATTTTGCCCTCAGAAAAGCCCAATTCGTTGAGGCATGGACTCTACAAGGTGTCGAAAGCGTTCCACAGGGATGCTGGCACATGTTGACTCCAATGTTTCCCACAGTTGTGTCAAGTTGGCTGGATGTCCTTTGGGTGGTCGTCCATTCTTGATACACATGGGAAACTGTTGAGTGTGAAAAACCCAGCAGCGTTGCAGTTCTTGACACACTCAAATTGGTGCACCTGGCACGTACTACCATACCCCGTTCAAAGGCACTTAAAATCTTTTGTCTTGTCCATTCACCGTCTGAATGACACACATGCACAATACATGTCTCAATTGTCTCAAGCCTTAAAAATCCTTCTTTAACCTGTCACCTCCCCTTCATCTACACTGATTGAAGTGGATTTAACAGGTGACATCAATAAGGGTTCATAGCTTTCACCTGGTCAGTCTATGTAATCAAAAGAGCAGGTGTTCCTAATGTTTTGTATACTCAGTGTAAAACCATAGTGATTATACAGCCACATCATTTACAGTGCATTACCTGGGCTGGTGTCGAGGAAATGAGTAAACAGATGTGATGTCAGCTGGTGCATAAGGAAGGCTCCACCAGCTGACTGTCTGGTGTGTGTGTGCGTGTGTGTGCGCGTGCGTTTGTGTAATGTGTGCATGTGCGTGTGACCTGTAGGCAGACTCTCTCTCTGCAGGGTAGGTATAGTGTGTGGCTGCTGACACATCGCTGAAGGGGGGCTGAATAGGCACTATAATCCAATTCTAATAATACAGCCTGAGTGCCCGTGTGTGGGGGATTCTCATGAAACCAGTTTTAAAATGTCTGTAGAAAATGGAGTTACAAAACCATGATGCATCTGCTAAAATCAACTATCAATAAGACTAACGTGTAGTTTTTGGCAAAGTGCCTTCTTTTAAATACATTTTACATTTTCACCTGAATTTTGTACATTTTCAGACCAAATTCTCTGTACCAAAATGCATCCGGATTCAAATATCAAGTCATTTTATAAAATTGTACTTTATAAAAACCTAACTTATTTGAATAAAACACATAATATGTTGCTGTAGTTTGTCCATAAATCATAAACATTGTATACTAGTTGAAATTTACATTAAACTATAATATTTATTACGTAAAAACACAGTGTCTGTGGACATGTCTCATTGCAGTAACACAGCTGTATTTATGCTTGGGATATCGCTTTTCAACAGTAAAAGTTCAAAAATGGCTGGAGGATGTCTTTAAGTTAATTTATTCACTTATGTGCCTTCAGAATGTGGTTCTTATTCTCAAATGGATTTAATTGTCATTTTTTGTCAACGATCTACACAAAATACTCTGTATTGTCAAAGTGGAAGAAATATTCTAACATTTGTAAAATAAAATAAAATAAAAACACTAATATACAGTATCTTTATTAGATAAGTATTCAACCCCCTGAGTCAATACATGTTATAATCACTTTTGGCAGCGATTACAGCTGTGAGTCTGGATTGTGCAACATTTGCCCATTATCCTTTTCAAAATTCTTCAAGCTCTGTCAAATTGGTTGTTGACCATTGGTAGACCATAGATTTTCAAGCAGATTTAAGTCAAAACTGTAACTTGGCCACTCAGGAACATTCAATGTCTTCTTGGTAAGCAACTCCAGTGTAGATTTGGCCTTGTGTTTTAGGTTATTGTCCTGCTGAAAGGTTAATTAATCTCCCAGTGTCTGTGCTTAGCACCATTCCATTTCTTTTTTATCCTGAAAAACTCCCCAGTCCTTAACGAATACAAGCATAACCATAACAGGACACAGCCACCACCATGCTTGAAAATATGGAGCGTGTTGCTCAGTAATGTGTTGTATTGGATTTGTCCCAAACATAACACAGTATTCAGGACAAAAGGTTAATTGCTTTTCCACATTTTTTGCAGTATTACTTTAGTGCCTTGTTGCAAACAGGATGCATATTTTGGAATATTTATATTCTGTACAGGCTTCCTTCTTTTCACTCTATCAATTAGGTTAGTATTGTGGAGTAACTGCAATGTTGTTGATCCATCCTCAGTTTTCTCCTATCACAACCATTAAACTCTGTAACTGTTTTAAAGTCACCATTGGCCTCATAGTGAAATCCCTGAGCGGTTTCATTCCACTCTGGCAACTGAGTTAGGAAGGACATCTGTATCTTTGTAGTGACTGGGTGTATTAATACAACATCCAAAGTGTAATTAATAACTTCACCATGCTCAAAGGGATATTCAATGTCTGCTTTTTTATTTTTACCCATCTACCAATAGGTGCCCTTCTTTGGAGGCATTGGAAAACCTCCCTGGTCTTTGTGGTTGAATCTGTGTTTGAAATTCCCTGAGGGGCCTGAGGGTCCTTACAGATAATTGTATGTGTGGGGTACAGAGATGAGGTAGTCATTAAAAAATAATGTTAAATACTATTATTGCACACACAGAGTCCATGCAATTTATTTAACTTGTTAAGCACATTTTTACTCCTGAACTTATTTAGGCTTACCATAACAAAGGGGTTGAATACTTATTGACTCAAGACATTTCAGCTTTTCATTTTTAATGAATTTGTAAAAATTTCGAAAAACATAATTCCACTTTGACATTATGGGGTATTGTGTGTAGGCCAGTCACACAAAAATCGATATTTAATCCATTTAAAATTCAGGCTGTAACACAACAAAATCTGGAAAAAGTCAAGGGGTGTGAATACTTTCTGAAGGTACTGTATATGCTGAACAAAAATATCAATGCAACATGCAACAATTTCAAAGATTTTACGGAGTTACAGTTCATATAAGGAAATCAGTCAATTTAAATAAATTCATTAGGCCCTAATCTATGGATTTCACATGACTGGGATTACAAATATGCATATGTTGGTCACAGATACCTTAAGAAAAAGGTAGGGGCATGGATCAGAAAACCAGTCAGTATCTGGTGTGACCACCATTTGCCTCATGCAGTGTGACACATCTCCGCATAGAGTTGATCAGGCTGTTGATTGTGGCCTGTGGAGTGTTGTCTCACTCCTCTTCAATGGCTGTGCAAAGTTGCTGGATATTGGCGGGAACTGGAACATGCTGTCGTACACGTCGATCCAGAGCATCCCAAACATGCTCAATGGGTGACGTGTCTGGCTAGTATTTTGGCCAAGGAAGAACTGGGACATTTTCAGCTTTCAGGAATTGTGTACAGATCCTTGCGACATGGGGCCGTTCATTATCATGCTGAAACATGAGGTGATGGCGGCAGATGAATGGCACTACAATGGGCCTCAGGATCTCGTCACGGTATCTCTGTGCATTCAAATTGCCATCGATAAAATGCAATTGTGTTCATTGTCTGTAGCTTATACCTGCCCATACCATACAGTGAGGGAAAAAAGTATTTGATCCCCTGCTGATTTTGTACGTTTGCCCACTGACAAAGACATGATCAGTCTATACTTTTAATGGTAGGTTTATTTGAACAGTGAGAGACAGAATAACAACAAAAAAAATCCAGAAAAACGCATGTCAAAAATGTTATAAATTGATTTGCATTTTAATGAGTGAAATAAGTATTTGACCCCTCTGCAAAACATGACTTAGTACTTGGTGGCAAAACCCTTGTTGGCAATCACAGAGGTCAGACGTTTCTTGTAGTTGGCCACCAGGTTTGCACACATCTCAGGAGGGATTTTGTTCCACTCCTCTTTGCAGATCTTCTCCAAGTCATTAAGGTTTTGAGGCTGACGTTTGGCAACTCGAACCTTCAGCTCCCTCCACAGATTTTCTATGGGATTAAGGTCGTGTGTTTTGGGTCATTGTCATGCTGGAATACCCATCACGACCCATTTTCAATGCCCTGGCTGAGGGAAGGAGGTTCTCGTCCATCGTCCCATCGTCCATCGTCCCTTTGATGCGGTGAAGTTGTCCTGTCCCCTTTACCAGAAAAACACCCCCAAAGCATAATGTTTCCACCTCCATGTTTGATGGTGGGGATGGTGTTCTTGGTCATAGGCAGCATTCCTCCTCCTCCAAACACGGCGAGTTGAGTTGATGCCAAAGAGCTTGATTTTGGTCTCATCTGACCACAACACTTTCACCCAGTTTTCCTCTGAATCATTCAGATGATCATTGGCAAACTTCAGACGGGCCTGTATATGTGCTTTCTTGAGCAGGGGGACCTTGCGGGCACTGCAGGATTTTAGTCCTTCATGGCGTTGTGTGTTACCAATTGTTTTCTTGGTGACTATGGTCCCGGCTGCCTTGAGATCATTGACAAGATCCTCTCGTGTAGTTCTGGGTTGATTCCTCACCGTTCTCATGATCAATGCAACTCCACGAGGTGAGATCTTGCATGGAGCCCCAGGCCGAGGGAGATTGACAGTTATTTTGTGTTTCTTCCATTTGCGAATAATCGCACCAACTGTTGTCACCTTCTAACCAAGCTGCTTGGCGATGGTCTTGTAGCCCATTCCAGCCTTGTGTAGGTCTACAATCTTGTCCCTGACATCCTTGGAGAGCTCTTTGGTCTTGGTCAAGGTGGAGAGTTTGGAATCTGATTGATTGATTGCTTCTATGGACAGGTGTCTTTTATACAGGTAACAAGCTGAGATTAGGAGCACTCCCTTTAAGAGTGTGCTCCTAATCTCAGCTCGTTACCTGTATAAAAGACACCTGGGAGCCAGAAATCTTTCTGATTGAGAGGGGGTCAAATACTTATTTCCCTCATTAAAATGCAAATCAATTTATAACATTTTTGACATGCGTTTTTCTGGATTTTTTTGTTGTTATTCTGTCTCTCACTGTTCAAATAAACCTACCATTAACATTATAGACTGATCATTTCTTTGTCAGTGGGCAAACGTACAAAATCAGCAGGGGATCAAATACTTTTTTCCCTCACTGTAACCCCACCGCTACCATGGGGAAATCTGTTCACAATGTTGACATCAGCAAACGACGCCATACAGGTGGTTTGCAGTTGTGAGGCCAGTTGGACGTACTGCCAAATTCTCTAAAATGACGTTGGAGGCGGCTTATTGTAGAGAAATTAACATTCAGTTCTCTGGCAACAGCTCTGGTGGACATTCCTGCAGTCAGCATGCCAATGCCAATTGCACGCTCCCTCAAAACTTGAGACATCTGTGGCATTGTGTTGTGTGACAAAACTGCACATTTTAGAGTGGCCTTTTATTGTCCCCAGCACAAGGTGCACCTGTGTTATGATCATGCTGTTTAATCAGCTTCTTGATATGCCACACCTGTCAGGTGGATGGATTATCTTGGCAAAGGAGAAATGCTCACTAACAGGAATCTAAACAAATTCGTGCACAAAATTTGAGAGAAATAAGCTTTTTGTGCATATGAAATATTTCTGGGATCTTTTATTTCAGCTCATGGAACATGGGACCAACACTTTACATGTTGCGTTTATATTTTTGTTCAGTGTAGTACTCTAAATCCCCCAATTAATGTTGTTAAATTCAAAAGAATACTAAATAAAAATAGCTGACACCATGTGCTGGTAACTTTATTTATTTACTAGGACCACTCCTTAAACCTATTGTATAAACTTTTTGTACAAAAAAAACAGTTATTTGATTAAGTAAGGTATAAATGTATACTTTTGCAATTTTGGCTTAATCTGTTGTTCTTTATCCAAATATGTGTACATAAATACAATATAAAAAGGTTATGTGTTACAGTAATGAGAAATTACTAAATAAATTGTAATTACATTTAAAATATTTATATTGTCAGTGTTATGTTTAACTCAGGTATTTTCATTAGGGGAGCAGTGTAAAAAAATATTAGAAATGGATTTGTTTATTACTTTTTTGGTCTGTTGCAGTAATGATACTTTTTGTGTTGGTAGTTGTGGAAATTGTGGTAATATGCATAATATCTAATAGAAAAAACATAGATAAGTACAGATCCTAATCTCAGTGATCCAAGAGAAAATGTCATAAAAAATTACACTTGAGAATTATTGGGTCAAATGACCAGTGTGTGTGTGGGTCCGTTCACTGTGAGCAACACTGCTATTGTCTATATCATTACCACTAACAACTGATAAAAGAAAGAGCTATCTCAATGACAGGCAATATATTACAGAGCACTGTGCTTTACATTTGCTTTGAAGAATCAATTGGGTATACTAACTGATTTTGAGGGGGAACAAATAAAGTGGGACTTGAACCAGCAACCCTTCGGTAGAGTGAAGGCACTACCACCTGTGCCATTAAGCTCCAGACAGACCACACCTTTCCCCACTTATCACCCGATCATACAGGCCTTTATTCGTTGAATCAGATGAATCAGGTTAGTGTAGGGCTGGAGAAAAACCCTGCACCCGCTGTGGGTTGGTGACCACTGCTTAGTTCTTAGCCCAGGCTGTCAGTCATGGTAACCTTTGCTGGGTCCTACAGGTGGTGGGTTTAATGCTATAAGTCATGGTAACCCATGCAGGGTCCTACAGGTGGTGGGTTTAATGCTATAAGTCATGGTAACCCATGCAGGGTCCTACAGGTGGTGGGTTTAATGCTATAAGTCATGGTAACCTTTGCTGGGTCCTACAGGTGGTGGGTTTAATGCTATAAGTCATGGTAACCCATGCAGGGTCCTACAGTTGGTGGGTTTAATGCTATAAGTCATGGTAACCCATGCAGGGTCCTACAGGTGGTGGGTTTAATGCTATAAGTCATGGTAACCCATGCAGGGTCCTACAGGTGGTGGGTTTAATGACTAAGCTAGAGTAATGAAGCATGGCGTACCCTCTCATGACAGGTGCATGTACCATTGGAGGGTGGGGCAGGGGGAATAAATTTTTTCAGGAACAGTCCATCCATCCGCATCTCTGTGTGTGTGTGTGACAGACTGGCTTTTATGCTTTTACCCGTTTACCCTATCACCCGCAGCCTCCCCATACTCTCTCTCTGTACCATCTGGAGCTCTGGTGCTCAGCTGTTTCCCGGCCCAACTCTCTCACACACTGGCCCCGCTAGAAGTTCAGCTTGCCTCCCACCATATCAACTAGCCTCACCGCAGCTGTCACCACCAGCACCAGCCAACCAGCACAGAGACCCCTCGTTCCTATCCAGCTCTGCATTGTTCGTTTGCAGCGGGGCCTCTGAAATGTCAGCGAGGTTGTCAGGTCGCCGTCGGAGTCCGAGCTGACGGGAAGCCGCTGCAGATCTGTGGTCGTTGATTTGGCACGGCCGCCCTGCTCTGTCGCTCCTCTTCTTTTCCTCCTCTCTTCCTCCTCTCCTCTTCATCCCCTTTGCTGCCTCTCCCTCTCTCTCTCCAGAGTGGCTGGGTCTTGGCCGCAGGGGGATATCTATCTAGAAACTCAAATTACGTAAAGAAACACAAATGTCATAACTAAAAAGCAGCTGTCCTAAAGACAATTACACTCTTCTATGATATTTACATCGACCAAGTGTTTAAACTTCACCAACGTGACTAGATCATCACATTTTAAAATGTTCAGAAGAGAGTTCCAGGACCACGGAGCTGAGTTACCAAAACTATTTCTAACATGACCTGTTCTAATTGCTGGTACTGTTAAAAGCAAATGAGAATGGGACCGTAATTGATATTTATTTACTGACCTGATTAAAAAATAACAGAGATAAAGTGGCATTTTACCCAGTATGGCCTTATAAATCAGTGTATACCAGTGTTTAAGACTATGCAAGGTCAATGACGACCAGCCAACGGCGCTGTAGAGATCACAATGATGTGTTAGACGTTTTTGATTGGTTATGAACCTGAGGGCCACATGATATACTGAATCAAGTGCTCTCAGGGTAGTGGTTGAGGCCTGCATATACAGTGGCTTGCGAAAGTATTCACCCCCCTTGGCATTTTTCCTATTTTGTGCCTTGCAACCTGGAATTTAAATGGATTTTTTGGGGGTTTGTATCATTTGATTTACACAACATGCCTACCCCTTTGAAGATGCAAAATACTTTTTATTGTGAAACAAACAAGAAATAAGACAAAAAAACAGAAAACTTGAGCGTTTTTATGTTCTCGGGGTGATGAGAGGTGTTTGCGCCAGACATAGCGTTTTCCTTGATGACCAAAAACACCAAATGTGTTTGCTTATTTATTTCTTTAAGCAATGGCTTTTTTCTGGCCACTCTTCCATAAAGCCCAGCTCTGTGGAGTGTACAGCTTAAAGTGGTCCTATGGACAGATACTCCAATCGCCGCTGTGGAGCTTTGCAGCTCCTTCAGGGTTATCTTTGGTCTCTTTGTTGCCTCTCTGATTAATGCCCTCCTTGCCTGGTCCATGAGTTTTGGTGGGCGGCCCTCTCTTGGCAGGTTTGTTGTGGTGCCATATTCTTTCCATTTTTTAATAATGATTTAACGGTTCTCTGTGGGATGTTCAAAGTTTGGGATATTTTTTTATAACCCAACCCTGATCTGTTCTCCACAACTTTGTCCCTGACCTGTTTGGAGAGCTCCTTGGTCTTCATGGTGTCGCTTGCTTGGTGGTGCCCCTTGCTTAGTGGTGTTGCAGACTCTGGGACCTTTCAGAACAGGTGTATATGTACTGAGATCATGTGACAGATCATGTGACACTTAGATTGCACACAGAACGTAATTGGTTGCACCAGATCTTATTTAGGGGCTTCATAGCAAAGGGGGTGAATACATATGCACGCACCACTTTTCCGTTATTTATTTTTTAGAATAAGTTATTGTTTTCATTTCACTTCACCAATTTGGACTATTTTGTGTATGTCCATTACATGAAATCCAAATAAAAATCCATTTAAATTACAGGTTGTAATGCAACAAAATAGGAAAAACGCCAAGGGGGGTGAATACTTTTGCTCGGCACTGTAAACAGTACCTGTCAAAAGTTTGGAAACACATATTCATTCAATGGGTTTTTCTTTATTTTTACTATTTTCTACATTGTAGAATAATAGTGAAGACATCAAAACTATGAAATGCATTCCAGGTGACTACCTCATGAAGCTGGTTGAGAGAATGCCAAGAGTGTGCAAAGCTGTCATCAAGGCAAAGGGTGGCTACTTTGAAGAATCTCAAATGTAAAATATATTTTGATTTGTTTAACAGTTTTTTGGTTACTACATGATTCCATATGTGTTATTTCATAGTTTTGATGTCTTCACTATTATTATATAATGTGGAAAATAGTAAAAATAAAGAAAAACCCTTGAATGAGTAGGGGTGTCCAAACTTTTGACTGGTACTCTATAACATCATTAAAATCTAAAACCGCCAGTAATGTACATCGTACCAGCTCCTTCCTGGCCTCCAGTGAAAGACAAGCCTTATACCGGTAATAAAAACCTATTCTCAGCTTGAGCTTCCTTATCAAGTTCTCCACATGAACAGTGAAGCGCAGCTTATCATCCACCCACACTCCCAAATATTTGACTTGCTCTATAGTATGTCCATCTAATGTAGCAATGACATGATTAGTAACATGCCTGGCATTTGAAAATACCTGTCACGACTTACCTGCCACCTCTCCTTGTTCGGGCATGCTTCTGCGTTCGTCGTCACCGGCCTTCTAGCCACTGCCGCTCCTCATCTCATTTTTCCATTTGTTTTGTCTTGTTTATTACACACACCTGGTTCATATCCCCTCATCAGTACCTGTATAAGTGTTCCCTCTGCCCCCTTGTCTTTGTGTGTGATTGTTTATTGTGGAGAGTAGGGAATCTCAGTGGAACTCCTTGTATTTTGTATCGCCAGGATATTTTCCTGTGTGCCTTGTGTTTTCCAGTGCGCCTGTTTTGCGCACTGGAGTGTTTTGACGCGTTACTGCGTAACTCTGTGGTTGCGGAATAAAGCCTGTCATTCTGTGATTTACCCTCCTGCGCCTGACTCCTTCAACATCACCTCATCACAGAATCACACACCCAAGACATGGAGTCAGCAGGAGAGGAGCACATGCCCGGAGTCGTGGCACAGGTCCGGGAGCATTCGACGATGCTAGCCAGTTTGGGAGAAGCGATGGATCGGATTCTCAAGGTTGTCCAACGCCTGGAGAGGAGAGGACCCGATCTTTCGGGACCAGCTGAGTTATACCTCTCGAGCATCAGCCCGGCTCCATCGGAGCGGGAGAAGGTGTCCGCCCTCGTCTCCTGCCTCTCGGGGGAAAGCCCTGGAGTGGGACAACGCGGTCTGAGGCAGGGGACGAGGACCGCCCTGGAGTTTCGTACTCTAGCGGCTGGGTCCGGGTGGAACGAGCGGGCGCTCATCGACCACTTCCGGTATCATCTACAGGACGTCCGAAGGGAGCTAGCCTGCCGGGACCCTCCGTTGTACTTCATTCAACTGGTGGACATGGCCATCCGGTTGGACAATCTAATGGCTGCTAGAGGACGTCCACCCCCTCCCAACCCGGATCCCGAGATGATGGGTTCTTTAGGGAAGTTACAGCACCAGTCACTATGGTTACGCATGAGACCCATAGAGAGCAAGTCACCTTTTTTATTATTGAGTCTCCTGATTTCCCTGTTGTGTTAGGTCTTCCCTGGTTAGCACTACACAACCCCACTTTTTCATGGCCGCAGAGGGTTCTCACGGGGTGGTCG
Organism: Coregonus clupeaformis; assembly: GCF_020615455.1. NCBI lineage: Eukaryota > Metazoa > Chordata > Actinopteri > Salmoniformes > Salmonidae > Coregonus > Coregonus clupeaformis. Next base: position 104,955 of record NW_025534826.1, read on the forward strand.
CGAGAGGGTCAGGGTAGGTGTCTAGGTGATTCCGTATGTGCAACCACGGTGGAAAGTCCAGACACTACCTCCACCGTGTGCATTCCCCCCGAATACCTCGATTTGGCGCACGCGTTTTACAAAACGCAGGCGACCAAATTACCACCTCATCGGGCGGGGGATTGCACAATAAACCTCCGGGTAGACGCTGTGCCTCCCAGGAGTCATGTGTATCCCCTGTCGCAGGCATAAATGGAGGCGATGGAGACATACGTCTCCGAGTCCCTGCGCCAGGGGTTTATACGTCCCTCCACTTCGCCCGCCTCCTCGAGTTTCTTTTTTGTGAAGAAGAAAGACGGAGGTCTGCACCCGTGCATTGATCACCGAGCACTGAACAAGGGGACAATACGTTATAGTTATCCTCTACCCCTCATTCCATCTGTGATTGAGTCAATGCATGGGGTGCGCTTCTTCACAAAATTTGATCTCTGGAGTGCGTACAACCTGGTGCGTGTCCGAGAGGGGGACGAGTGGAAGACAGCATTCAGCATTCAGCACAACCACGGGGCATTACGAATACCTGGTGATGCCTTACGGTTTGATGAATGCTCCATCTGTCTTCCAGTCCTTTGTGAATTAGGTGTTTCGGGACATGCTGGGTCACGGTGTAGTGGTCTACATCAATTACATTCTGGTGTATTGCGCTACGCGCGCCGAGCATGTGTCCCTGGTTTGCAAAGGGCTGGCCCGACTGATGGAACATGACCTTTATGCCAAGGCAGAAAAGTGTCTGTTTTTCCAACAGTCCGTCTCCTTCCTCAGATACCGCATTACCACCTCAGGTGTGGAGATGGAGGGAGATTGCATTTCAGCCGTGCGTAATTGGCTGACTCCAACCACGGTTAAGGAGGTGCAGCGCTTTATTGGCTTTGCCAAATACTATCAGAGGTTTATCCGGGGCTTTGGCAAGGTCCGAGGTAGGGATAGGCACTGTCCTATCTCAACGCTCAGGCATGCCACCCAAGCGCCACCCCTGTGCCTTCTTCTCCAAGAAGCTCAGCCCGGCGGAGCAGAACTACAACATTGGTGATCGGGAGCTGTTGGCTGTTGTCCGAGCCCTGACCGTGTGGAGGCACTGGCTCGAGGGTGCAAAACACCCTTTCCTCGTCTGGATGGACCACCGTAACCTGGAGTACAGCCGGGCAGCGAGGAGGCTGAACCCTCGCCAGGCCAGGTGGGCCCTATTCTTCACCCTGTTTGATTTGACACTATCTTACATCCCGGGTACGAAGAATGTGAAGGCAGACGCACTGTCACGGCTGTACGACACAGAGGAGAGGCCCATAGACAACACCCCCTTACTCCCGCCTCCTGCATTGTGGTGCCAGTAGTATGGGCAATGGACGCGGACATAGAGCGTGCGTTACGCACATAGCCATCTCCACCTCAGTGTCCAGCTGGGCTGCAGTACGTGCCTTCTCTTGTCCGTGACCGTCTGATCTATTGGGCACACACATCCCCCTTCTCTGGTCTCCCAGGTATCGGTCGTACAGTGCGCTGCCTGACTGGAAAGTACTGGTGGCCTAACTTGGCTAAGGACGTGAGGGTGTATGTCTCCTCCTGCTCGGTGTGCGCCCAGAGTAAGGCACCTAGGCACCACCCAGCGGGTAAGTTACAGCCCTTACCAGTTCCACAACGGCCATGGTCCCACCTGTGTATTGACTTGCTCACTGATCTTCCCCTCTCTCAGGGTAACACCACCATCCTGGTCATTGTGGACCACTTTTCAAAAGCCTGCCACCTCATTCCTCTGCCCGGTCTCCCCACGGCCCTTCAGACTGTGGAGGCCCTTTTTACTCACGTCTTCCGACACTAAGGGGTGCCAGAGGACATAGTGTCTGACCGGGGTCCCCAGTTTACATCCAGGGTCTGGAAGGCATTCATGGAACGTCTGGGGGTCTCGGTCAGCCTGACCTCTTGGTTTCATCCCGAGAGTAATGGGCAGGTGGAACGGGTGAATCAGGAGGTGGGTAGGTTCCTGCGGTCCGACTGCCAGGACCAGCCGGGGGAGTGGTCGGTGTTCTTGCCATGGGCAGAATATGCCCAGAACTCTCTCCGCCACTCCTCCGCTCCAGGAGTCTGAGGTGCGGGAGATTCCTCCGTCCCCTCTGGACATCGAGGGGCCCCCGACGTACTCTGTCCGTTCTATCCTGGATTCGAGGCGACGGGTGGGGGGCCTTCAGTACCTCGTGGGACGGGTACGGTCCGGAGGAGCAGTGCTGGGTTCCGGTGAGGGATATCCTCGATCCCTCCCTATTGCGGAAGCTGGGGCTGGGGTAGAGAGCTGGAGCTGCGGCTGGGGTAGAGTGCTGGGTTGGGGATGGGGAGAGCGCTGGGTATGGGGGAGAGAGCTGAGCTGGGTATGGGGGAGAGCGCTGGGCTGGGTATGGGGGAGAGCGCTGGGCTGGGTATGGGGGAGAGCGCTGAGCTGGGTATGGGGGAGAGCGCTGAGCTGGGTATGGGGGAGAGCGCTGGGCTGGGTATGGGGGAGAGCGCTGGGCTGGGTATGGGGGAGAGCGCTGAGCTGGGTATGGGGGAGAGAGCTGGGTTGGGGATGGGGAGAGCGCTGGGCTGGGTATGGGGGAGAGAGCTGGGCTGGGTATGGGGGAGAGCGCTGGGTATGGGGGGAGAGAGCTGAGCTGGGTATGGGGGGAGAGAGCTGGGTTGGGGATGGGGAGAGCGCTGGGCTGGGTATGGAGGAGAGAGCTGGGCTGGGTATGGAGGAGAGAGCTGGGCTGGGTATGGAGGAGAGAGCTGGGCTGGGTATGGGGGAGAGAGCTGGGCTGGAGATGGGGGAGAGAGCTGGGCTGGAGATGGGGGAGAGGGCTGGGCTGGGTATGGAGGAGAGAGCTGGGCTGGGTATGGGGGAGAGAGCTGGGCTGGAGATGGGGGAGAGAGCTGGGCTGGAGATGGGGGGGAGAGGGCTGGGCTGGGTATGGGGGAGAGAGCTGGGCTGGAGATGGGGGGAGGGCTGGGCTGGGTATGGGGGAGAGAGCTGGGTATGGGGGAGAGAGCTGGGGATGGGGAGGGGCTGGGCTGGGTATGGGGGAGGGAGCTGGGCTGGGTATGGGGGGAGAGAGCTGGGGATGGGGGAGAGAGCTGGGCTGGGTATGGGGGAGAGAGCTGGGGATGGGGGAGAGAGCTGGGGATGGAGGAGAGAGCTGGGGATGGGGGCGAGGGCTGGGTATGGGGGAGAGAGCTGGGCTGGGTATGGGGAGAGAGCTGGGTATGGGGGAGAGAACTGGGTATGGAGGAGAGAGCTGGGGATGGGGGAGAGAGCTGGGGATGGGGGAGGGGAGCTGGGCTGGGTATGGGGGGAGAGCTGGGCTGGGTATGGGGGAGAGCGCTGGGCTGGGTATGGGGGAGAGCGCTGAGCTGGGTATGGGGGGAGAGAGCTGGGTTGGGGATGGGGAGAGCGCTGGGCTGGGTATGGGGGAGAGAGCTGGGCTGGGTATGGGGGAGAGCGCTGGGTATGGGGGAGAGAGCTGAGCTGGGTATGGGGGAGAGAGCTGGGTTGGGGATGGGGAGAGCGCTGGGCTGGGTATGGAGGAGAGGGCTGGGCTGGGTATGGAGGAGAGAGCTGGGCTGGGTATGGGGGAGAGAGCTGGGCTGGAGATGGGGGAGAGAGCTGGGCTGGAGATGGGGGAGACGGGCTGGGCTGGGTATGGAGGAGAGAGCTGGGCTGGGTATGGGGGAGAGAGCTGGGCTGGAGATGGGGGAGAGAGCTGGGCTGGAGATGGGGGAGAGGGCTGGGCTGGGTATGGGGGGAGAGAGCTGGGCTGGAGATGGGGGGAGAGCTGGGTATGGGGGAGAGAGCTGGGGATGGGGAGGGGGGCTGGGCTGGGTATGGGGGAGGGGAGCTGGGCTGGGTATGGGGGAGAGAGCTGGGGATGGGGGAGAGAGCTGGGCTGGGTATGGGGGAGAGAGCTGGGGAGGGGGGAGAGAGCTGGGGATGGAGGAGAGAGCTGGGGATGGGGGCGAGGGCTGGGTATGGGGGGAGAGCTGGGCTGGGTATGGGGAGAGAGCTGGGTATGGGGGGGAGAACTGGGTATGGAGGAGAGAGCTGGGGATGGGGGGAGAGAGCTGGGGATGGGGGGAGGGAGCTGGGCTGGGTATGGGGGAGAGAGCTGGGCTGGGTATGGGGGAGAGAGCTGGGTATGGGGGAGAGAGCTGGGGATGGAGGAGAGAGCTGGGGATGGGGAGAGAGCTGGGTATGGGGGAGAGAGCTGGGCTGGGTATGGGGGAGAGAGCTGGGGATGGGGGAGAGAGCTGGGTATGGGGGAGAGAGCTGGCTCATCGCTCTGCTCTGGTCATGTGCTCCCTTGTTATTGCTTCAGCAGTTGCTCTCCATCAGAAAATATTATGTCTGTTGAGTAGCTGTTGTGTGGGTTTGCTTTCCTTGCATCTTGTAGCTGACTAAAAATAGCTCTAAAATCTAGTTGTTCAAGCGATATTGGCCTGATTTTAAATATATGACCTCTCAGAATAAGACCCTTATCTGATCTGATGTGTGCATGTGTGTGTGATGCCGTATTCATATGGGATGTGTGTTTATGTGTGTGTGTATTAGTACATGTCTATGTGTGTTTGTGTCTTTTAGCCACACAGAGGAAACCTGGGACACGCTATGTGCCCCATAGAGAGAAAGAGACAGAGAGATCCAGTCTGGCTGGCTGACTAACTGTGTGTCTCACACCTCAGCTGTGTCAGCCCCACAAGGTCAGCCTGGGAGACACTCATACTGGTTGGAGGCCAGGGGGTCAAAGTTCACACTACAGGAAACACTAACAGGGTCATTATGGGGTCAGACAGATCTGTCAGCTTTAATCTCTGAAACTCTTTATTTATCCAGATGGAATAGGTGTAAATGGTGTGGCGGCAAGCAGGTGGAAGCAGGTGCTAACAGCTTCTCAGTCAGCTGAGAGCCTTGTAGAGGAGTCAGGCAGCGCAGACAGACAGGAGGAGGCAACGTGTTGGAATGTCCTCTCCGTAAAGCTGACATTACTCTACCAGTGGGTCAGTGGACATCAAGTAGCTCAGTGTATTAGTGCCTCAGAGAGACAGATAACTGACTGGCTTGATTCAATACTCCAACACAGTCTACTGATACAGATACAGCATTACACACACACACACACACACACACACAGACACAGACACAGACACACACACACACACACTGTACACACACAGAGAAGCAAACCCCCCAGAGAGAGAGAAAGGGGGGAGACAAGGCCACAGACTCTGATAAAGAGAGCGAGCGCCCAGAGACCGCTGCTGTATTTAAACTGCATTACCACCACTGTATCACTAATTAAACCTATGTTTTAATTAGGATTTGGACAGCCAGGAAAAGAGGAGGGATAATAAAATGCATTAATCCAACAGAATTCTGGAAATGTACTTCAGGTTCCATCTGTCCCTTTGTCACCCCCTGGAAGGTTACACAGGACCTTCTATGTATGATGTTGTTTATTAACTGTTTATTGACTCCTTATAAACCATTTGTGTGTGTTATTGTATTTGTGGGTGCATGTTGAGTAGCAGTGTCCTGTGGTCCGTCAGTGTAGTGATGCTCTTCTCTCTAACACAGTTAGACAGCAATGATTAGCCTACTGTTTTATGACTGTTTAGTGTTACAGCCAAAGTCACACCTCATCCCCCTGACCACGTTTCTCCCTCTCTCTCTATTGGCAGTGTAAAGGAACTTACATTTACATTGCCAAAACAAATTCTAACAATTTATCTCTCATCTTCTTCTTCCTCTCTCCCCCTCTCTCTCTCTCTCTTTCTCTCTCTCTCTCTCTCTCTTTTAGCGGCAGATGGAGTGCCAGTAAAGGATGGGGAACAGGTAAGCCTGACATTCAGGACTTTAACTATCACTCTTTATTCACACAGCTCAGCCACCCTGTGACTCCCAATGGCTCCAGCAGTGGGGTGCTCACTATTCCACGAATGGGGATCTTGATCCAAGATGGTGACCAACGACTAAATTAGCTCTCTACTACTGAAGCCATGAGTGCTACTGCGTCTGCTTGTAGAGTAACTAGCTAGCGCACATGTTGCTTCCACTACACTCAAAATGGCGGCTGTAGCTGGAAGGAGGACCAACCTATGTGGTTGGCTCGTTGCTGTTGCTATGACGTCTGCTGCTTCTCTGTCACGGCTCAGTGCTGGCTCACTGTAGAGCAGTAGGAGCATCACCCACCTCTACTCCTCTCACTCCATCCCTCACTCCTCTCCTCTCAGATCCTTTCCACTCCACTTCTCCTTTCAAGTCCTCTCTTCTCTCCTCTCCTTCCTTTGAGATACTGTTTCTAAAATGATCTTCAGCACTTCTTGGATGATTTTGTGGCAGGAGAAAGAGAAAGAATTTAAACCTTAGAAAAAAACTATTTATTTATCTTCCCACCGAATGTACTGTACTGTGGAGCGATTATGAATTTCTCCTGACAAACTTGCCCTTCAAAAATGTAATAAAAGAGAAGAGAGAAAGAGAGAGAGAGGAGAGAGACAGAGAGAGACAGACAGAGACAGAAAGAGAAGAGAGAGAGAGAGGAGAGAGACAGCGAGAGACAGACAGAGACAGAAAGAGAAGAGAGAGAGAGAGAGAGAGAGAGAGAGAGGAGAGAGACAGACAGAGACAGACAGAGAAGAGAGAGAGAGCGAGGAGAGAGACAGACAGAGACCGACAGAGAAGAGAGAGAGAGAGAGAGAGAGGTGAGAGACAGAGACAGACATACAGAGACAGACAGAGAAGAGAGAGAGGAGAGAGACAGACAGACAGAGACAGAAAGAGAAGAGAGAGAGAGAGAGAGAGAGAGAGGAGAGAGACAGAGAGAGACAGACAGAGACAGAAAGAGAAGAGAGAGAGAGAGGAGAGAGACAGAGAGAGACAGACAGACAGAAAGAGAAGAGAGAGATAGAGGAGAGAGACAGACAGATAGACAGACAGAGACAGACAGAGACAGAGCGTAGCAGATAGAGAGAACATGAGAGCTAGGTTTTCTGGAGACTGAACACATCTCTAAGGAGACATGGCACCCGTAGCGTCCTGCTGGTTCTAAGGCCCTGGCTATGGTATTGTCAGGGACAATCCAGCTGATACAAGACTCAGAGGTGGTGTGACAGACGCTGGTGCTTATCTAGACTGTCACCATCCCCCTTCTGATAGCCTCCTCCTCAGCCCTCTGTCTGTCTGTCTGTCTGTCTGTCTGTCTGTCTGTCTGCAGACACAGATCTCACCAGAGAGGACACTGACACCGCTACCATCAGCCAGCTTACATCAGTCACAACACACACACATACACACTCACACACGCATGCATGACGCACGTACACACGCACACACACACGCACGTACACACACACACCCACTGATTGCATGCACGCACTCACACACACACACACACATAAAAACGTGTGCACGCATTCACACATACACACACACATGCGCGACTACACGCTTGCACACAGACACTTCTGTATCAGCCCCTCCCAACTGGCTTGGATAGTGTTCAGTGTTTGGTGTGGCAGACGTAACCAGAGGAGGAAATGAGAGGAGAGAGAGAATCATTGTCATAACATATTCACTCTGCTATACTATGGAACTGATCTGCCTTTTAACCCCTCCCTTCTCTCTGTCGCTCTGGGCTTTGTCTCCTCTCCTCCTCTTTCTGGTCTTTGCCTCCTCTCCTCTCTTTCTGGTCTTTGACTCCTCTCCTCCTCTCTTTCTGGTCTTTGACTCCTCTCCTCCTCTCATTCTGGTCTTTGACTCCTCTCCTCCTCTCTTTCTGGTCTTTGACTCCTCTCCTCCTCTCATTCTGGTCTTTGACTCCTCTCCTCCTCTCTTTCTGGTCTTTGACTCCTCTCCTCCTCTCTTTCTGGTCTGACTCCTCCTCCTCTCTTTCTGGTCTTTGACTCTTCTCCTCCTCTATCTTTCTGGTCTATGACTCTTCTCCTCCTCTATCTTTCTGGGCTTTGACTCTTCTCCTCCTCTATCTTTCTGGTCTTTGACTCTTCTCCTCCTCTATCTTTCTGGTCTATGACTCTTCTCCTCCTCTATCTTTCTGGTCTTTGACTCTTCTCCTCTATCTTTCTGGTCTTTGACTCTTCTCCTTCTCTATCTTTCTGGTCTATGACTCTTCTCCTCCTCTATCTTTCTGGGAAAACCCAATATTTGTCTCTCCGCCTTCTTCTTCCTCTTTCCCTCTCCTATCATTCTTTCCAATTCTGCATGTTGGTTCTACTACTCTACCCCTGTCACTATCACTTCTCTCCTCCTCCTCTTTGTCTCCTCCCATTTCCTCCATGCACGTGGACGTCTTTCTCTCCTTCTCTCTTGTTCCTCCTCGCTTATTCTTCCCTGCTCCTTCTTTCCCCATCCCTCTCTCCTCCTATTTTTCTCCTTCAGCATGGATGTTCAGAATTTTCATGGGAAGGAATCAATGTAAGTGTTGTGACATCATTCCTTCATCTACCTTTATTTCTCTATCTATTTGTTTTGATTTATTTGATTTAACTCACCTTAGGTAACCTACTACTTCGTCCCCTCACTCCCCCTCCCATCTAACTCTCTCTATACCGTATCGTTAACTCTCTCTCTGTAGTAGAGCACTGTGCACTGTAGTGACCACAACAAACAATCAACCAGTGTGAATGTGCACTATGTTCTTAATGATTGCAGATAAAAAACAACACTTCCCATAATGCACGTCAGCACTGTCAAGCAGGAAGTTGTTCCAACAACGACCATGGGAAATGTCAATTTTTTGTCAAATGATGACATTGTTGCTTTTTGACGCTGTATTAACCCAATATCTACCTAACTTCTCCTCTCACCTCACTCTGAACTCTGTGTGCTTCTCTGGCAAACATCTCTTCCTCCATCCCTTTCTCCACACTCTCTCGTCCTCCATCTCTCTATCATCCTCTTCCCTCGTACCTCTAGCTGTCTATGGAAGACACCACGTCCATCCTGCCTCGTCTGAAGAGGAACAATTCCAATAACTACGGGATCGGTGCTCTAGCTAAGTCCTCACTGACAGGTGTGTCAGGTGTGTGTCTGTCCTGTAACTGGTAAACTGACCCCATGTTGGCTCCCGCTTGGACAGGCGCTGGAGCCAACATGGCCCCAGAGTGGGTTCCCCTGATTCACTTCCTCTCTCCATAATGATAATCCTCGTCAATGGCTGACCCCCAAGTCATTGATGGAATAACACTTAAACCTAACGACAACCCTATAGAAAAAATACACTACCCACAATACATTGTTATGTGGCTTGTTGAGTTAACAAGAGGTGAGTGGGAGGTGTAGTTGTTTGTCTGTTATGTGGTTGTGAAGCAGCGTTGAACTACTCTAGTGTCTGTGTAATGTGTCTACTGTCTCTGAGTGTAGTCTGAGTTTGTGTCTGTGTGTGACAGTGTGTATAACTGTGTAATGTGCATTGTGCACTGCGCAGTGCAGTGAGTAGTTTTGTACAGTTGTAATGTGCAGTAAAGTGTATTGGAATGTAGTGAACTGCTAACTCATCAAATATTGACTTGGACACATGAATTACTGAGCAAAGCCATAATGTAAACAGCAGACAGAATACAGACCGTCATGGCGGAACATGATTTCTAAAGTACAGTGTCTTCCGCAGTGTGCTATATGCATCAGCTGAGGATGGCTTAACAGACACTGCAGGGGGAGTGGGGTTTTTGCTTATCCAGCGCAGGCAGCTTAGCAGAGGTGTAAAAGCTATCATATCAACAAGCCAACCTCTCATTACTCACTGCCCTCTGGCCATCTCACCCCAATTAACCCATGATGCACCTCTCCCAGAGCAGACATATCCGTTTCCTCCTCCCTGTCCTCCATCATCCGCCTCGGTTCCACGCGTCATCTCATCTACCTTACCAGCGTCACCTCCCTATTCAGTTAGCCATGAATCTAAAGCATGTTCATTAAGCTGTTCGTTTAACTGCTCATCCAGAGGCCCTTATCAGCACCACCCTAAATAGTGACAGGATAAGACAGGCCTAAGTGTGGAATAATAACATATCTAATCTCTTTCCTTCCCCCTCTCTCTCCAACCTGATGCCTGTCTCCTAACTCCCCCAAACTCCACATTCACCCCTTCTCTAAATCCCTTAATATTCCTCCAACCCTTCCTTAATCCACTTTCACCCTTCTAACCCTCCCCAATACCCGCATCAATCCCTACATCCCTCTTCATTTCACCCCCCAGGTGTGAATCGCTCCATGAAGGACAAGGTGACCAAGCCTACGTCCATGGCCCAGGGCCGGATGGCACACATGATCGAGTGGCAGAACTGGGACATGTCTGTGGTGGGCCCGGGGGGCGTCTCCGTCCCACGCAAGTCCACGGCAGAGCAGGAGATGGAGAGACGGTTGGAGAGCGACGCCTACAGCGACCTCAGCGACGGGGAGAAGGAGGCTCGCTTCGCCGCAGGTCAGAGGGGGGAGGGGAATTTGTCACTGTGAGAGGTGACAGGAGCAATAGGAGTGGTTGATGCTGATTTATACAACCAGGGGTTTTTTCAGAGGAAACTCTCACAAAATTAAGCCTTTGGGCAAAAGGGTTCTCATGTGTTGAACCCTACATCATAACCAGACTGTTTATAGGTCAGCTAATTGGCATGGCATAACACCAGCCAAATTGGTCAACATTGGCCTAGGCATAGCAGAACCATAGATATTAAATAGGCTGGATATTACATCTTTCTATAAATAGCCATAGATATTAAATAATTATGGCTCTGAGGGAAAGCACCAGCCAACTGAGCCGTTACAATGACCGTGACTTACCCTCTGAACTCCAGGTATCCTGCAGCAGTTTGCCATCTCCCAGGCAACGCTCATGGCCTGGACCTCCATGGATGGAGAGAGCCTGAGGTCAGGGTCCAACCAGGGCAGTGTGGCCCACCTTAGCGAAGTCAACCAGGAGAGCATCACCAGCCGAGGTAAGGGACTACAAATATGGCCTCTAAACCAGCATGTATCAGCCGAGATAAGGGACTACAAATATGGCCTTTAAACCAGCATGTATCAGCCGAGATAAGAGACTACAAATATGACCTCTAAACAAGCATGTACAGTGGGGCAAAAAAGTATTTAGTCAGCCACCAATTGTGCAAGTTCTCCCACTTAAAAAGATGAGAGAGGCCTGTAATTTTCATCATAGGTACACGTCAACTATGACAGACAAATTGAGAAAAGAAAATCCAGAAAATCACATTGTAGGATTTTTAATGAATTTATTTGCAAATTATGGTGGAAAATAAGTATTTGGTCACCTACAAACAAGCAAGATTTCTGGCTCTCACAGACCTGTAACTTCTTCTTTAAGAGGCTCCTCTGTCCTCCACTCGTTACCTGTATTAATGGCACCTGTTTGAACTTGTTATCAGTATAAAAGACACCTGTCCACAACCTCAAACAGTCACACTCCAAACTTCACAATGGCCAAGACCAAAGAGCTGTCAAAGGACACCAAAAACAAAATTGTAGACCTGCACCAGGCTGGGAAGACTGAATCTGCAACAGGTAAGCAGCTTGGTTTGAAGAAATCAACTGTGGGAGCAATTATTAGGACATGGAAGACATACAAGACCACTGATAATCTCCCTCGATCTGGGGCTCCATGCAAGATCTCACCCCGTGGGGTCAAAATGATCACAAGAACGGTGAGCAAAAATCCCAGAACCACACGGGGGGACCTAGTGAATGACCTGCTGAGAGCTGGGACCAAAGTAACAAAGCCAACCATCAGTAACACACTACGCCGCCAGGGACTCAAATCCTGCAGTGCGAGACGTGTCCCCCTGCTTAAGCCAGTACATGTTCAGTCCCGTCTGAAGTGCATTTGGATGATCCAGAAGAGGATTGGGAGAATGTCATATGGTCAGATGAAACCAAAATATAACTTTTTGGTAAAAACTCAACTCGTCATGTTTGGAGGACAAAGAATGCTGAGTTGCATCCAAAGAACACCATACCTACTGTGAAGCATGGGGTTGGAAACATCATGCTTTGGGGCTGTTTTTCTGCAAAGGGACCAGGACGACTGATCCGTGTAAAGGAAAGAATGAATGGGGCCATGTATCGTGAGATTTTTGAGTGAAACCCTCCTTCCATCAGCAAGGGCATTGAAGATGAAACGTGGCTGGGTCTTTCAGCATGACAATGATCCCAAACACACCGCCCGGGCAACGAAGGAGTGGCTTCGTAAGAAGCATTTCAAGGTCCTGGAGTGGCCTAGCCAGTCTCCAGATCTCAACCCCATAGAAAATATTTGGAGGGGAGTTGAAAGTCTGTGTTGCCCAGCGACAGCCCCAAAACATCACTGCTCTAGAGGAGATCTGCGTGGAGGAATGGGCCAAAATACCAGCAACAGTGTGTGAAAACCTTGTGAAGACTTACAGAAAACGTTTGACCTGTGTCATTGCCAACAAAGGGTATATAACAAAGTATTGAGAAACTTTTGTTATTGACCAAATACTTATTTTCCACCATCATATGCCAATAAATTCATTAAAAATCCTACAATGTGATTTTCTGGATTTTTTTTTCTATTTTTGTCTGTCATAGTTGACGTGTACCTATGATGAAAATTACAGGCCTCTCTCATCTTTTTAAGTGGGAGAACTTGCACAATTGGTGGCTGACTAAATACTTTTTTTCCCCACTGTATCTGCCGAGGTAAGGGACTACAAATATGACCTCTAAATGAGCATTAGTCAGTCGAGGTAAGGGACTACCTTGACAAACTACAGTAGCACCAATCAACTAGGGCAAAAAAGTTTAAGGGATAGTTTAAGGAGCTAAATAGGATCCTGCACTGTGGAACCTTGTCTAAAATTTGCAGCCAAACACGTTTTTGCATAGGCTTGAGATCAGGCAAAGCTGGAGTGTAGTGTGTGGGCTGTAATATGCGTCATTTTGCTCAGTAACAAAGGCATCTTATTCCATCTCAGCCTGGAGGGTTAACTCTGTACTCATTTCAGGTTCGCAAACACAGCCTGGGGGAATGCAAGACCAGGGATTTCAAATGTATAAATAGTACACTTGGCCATTATTATTCCACATCACTGTGTTGTCCGTTACAGTGCTCCTGTATTTCTCCTTCTCATGCAAAGAGGCGTTCAGACATGGAGACGTGTTGAAATCATAATGTGGTTTTCTCCCTGTGGTTTGTTATTGTGAGATAACAAATGGCCTCAAGACTGTGTGATGATCATTAGTTTAATCACAACTTCAGTTATTTAATGTCATTATATTGCCTGAAGTCATATAACCGTAGAATGTTAGTGTCAAACGATTTGGATGTCGCTGGATGTATTTTTACACAGTTTTGAGTCATCATTAAAGTGATGTAATGTAAGGTTGCCGGCATGATGCTTGCTGACTCTTTGCACCAACATATCAACTCAGCACACCTTGAAGCGCTTTTGGCAGATCATATATACACCATTCAGCTATCTGAAACTTGTTAGGACAATGTCCCAAAGACGTGTCTACGAATAAGTGTGATTTACCTAATTATTTTGTGTTTGACAGCCTTTTTATATATAACGGCGAGCCATAGCATTGGCAACACACAAACTGATATATTCCCCCATTTATTTTCCTCCTTCGCACAAAATGGCCGCAATACCTCAAAAGTTTTAATGTTGTTATCAGTCAGTGGGGGATATTAGTCGCCTTGTTCATCCGTAAAAAAAAACAGATTGGAATTTGAGATGGCAAAAACTACCACGACTCACCCTTATTCATATCAGCCATGTTATTGGCTGAATGATATGTCATTTTAATGCAGGGCAGACAGACTCCCCAATGGCTATACAGTCATAATGCTGATATATTAGCCTACTCGGTGTAGCTACACTTGGGGTCTGTCTGGGGATTGTTCAAGTAAAGTCATTAGCTCAAGGATACATTTGGGTCTGAGAGGGTTGGAGTGTCCCTCAGGGATATCACATGATTCCTCTCGAGGGTTCCTCTTTCTGAAAAAAGGCTGATGTCAGAATTGTAAATTCTTTAGCAGTTTGATGTGAGGTCCAATGTAGGTCCCATGAGGTCCAATGTAGTGCATCCGTCAAGGACAACCAACCGCTTATCCCACCTCTTCACTCTTCTATTTTCTCATTCTTTTCATCCTCTCAGACCAGATATTGCACCACTCCTCTGCAGACATGTGGCCCAACACCTATGTCGCCCAGGGTCTCTACTGCCTCTCCTCCTCCGACGCCTGGGAGCCAATCAGCAACGAGCCCTCCGGAGTGGCCTCTCCTGCTGCTGGCTCCTATGTGATGCAGCAGGGCGGGACTTCCTGTGATGGGTATGATGGGAACGCGTTGCTGCAGCAGCAACAGCAGCAGCAGTTCAACCTACAGCAGCAGAGTCAGCTCCAGCAGCTGCAGCAGCTGCAACAGATACAGCACTACCAGCAACAGCAGCTCCTGTATCAGCAACAACAGGTGAGGAAAAACAACAGTCTAATATGAGAGGAAAGCAATAACAATCCATTTCCATAGATAGGCAATATTCATTCATGGCGTAGTCAGGCGTCTGACATTTAGATTTTTAATGGGGTTTTCTCCTTTTTCTCTGGGGTATTTTGATCGAGACAAGAATACTGAATTCGGCCTTTGATATGGTAATGTCGTCAGAGATTCAGCACTACATTATTGTATCTCTCTTCTTAGTACAACACAATTACCCTGTCCCTTTCAATCCAACATTATGCTTAAAGGAAGAAACATCCCTTAACCACAGATTTAGGATCATATTTCCAGAGTCTTTACCAAATCAAATCAAATCAAATCAAATTTTATTGGTCACATGCGCCGAATACAACAGGTGCAGACATTACAGTGAAATGCTTACTTACAGCCCTTAACCAACAGTGCATTTATTTTAAACAAAAAAGTTTGAATAAAACAAAAACAAAAAAGTGTTGAGAAAAAAAGAGCAGAAGTAAAAATAAAGTGACAGTAGGGAGGCTATATATACAATAGAATAAAGTGACAGTAGGGAGGCTATATATACAGGGGGGTACCGTTGCATAGTCAATGTGCGGGGGCACCGGCTAGTTGAGGTAGTTGAGGTAATATGTACATGTGGGTAGAGTTAAAGTGACTATGCATAAATACTACCATTAGGGGGGATAAACAAATATCTGATCCTGTATCAGTGGTTAGAGGGAACCTCTATCTACATACGGCTCCTCATTGTCTCGTCCTTCTCTCCACAGTCTCTGGAGCAAAGGCTGCACAGCGCCAACCACTCGTTGCAAGCCACACCCAACAGCACCATCCACAGCCTGGCCCCTGCCACCCACGCCCCATTGGTGGACCTGTGGGGGGCGGGGCAGACGGAGTCCTATCACGCGGATATTGGAGGGTACAACATAGGCGTGGCAGCGGTGGTGGAGGCGGCTCTGAGTGTTCCGTCTGGGGACGAGGGGGCGGGGACAGAACACTCCCCTCTGCTGGAGCAGCAGGAGGAGGAGGAGCTGAAGGTGAGGTCATATCAGGTCACAGGGTCATCAGGGCCTAGTTTTTCAAAAATTATCTGGAATTTGCCTATCGGATAGGATTGATTAAATGCATAGAAATAAAATGAATAGAATGGGAGTCCCCATTCAAGACAATGATTCGTCCATTCTATTAATTATATTTCTATGCATTTAATCCTATCCGATAGGCGGAATCCAGATAGATGATTTTTTGAAAAACTGGGCCCTGAGTTCATATCAGTGCAGAGAGGTACATCCTTGACGCTTTAATAAATGACAGGGAGACATTTCTATCTGAACTCATGAATAAACCCATGCTTTCTCCTCTCTGTGGTTAGAGAATCATGCAGTATCTGTTATATTCTTAACATTTCTATCTGAATGTTCTGTATGTGTCACCCCCTGACCAAGCCCCCTGCTCTGTCCCCTGAACAGGACGAGGAGGTGACACTGTGCATGGAGCCGGAGTCTGCCACTCTAACCCAGCCCACACAGCGAGACGAAGCCATCGCCTCCGGGGGCAGTAGTCCGGGTCAACGTAGTCCGGGGCGCAGTAGTCCAGGGCGCAGTAGTCCGGGGCAACCACCAGCACAACAAATCACAGAGCGGAAGGCCTCTGATGTCAGCTGTGGAGGCATCCAGATGCTGGAGGAGAAGGATGAGAAGCAGGGGTCTGCTGTTGCTGCCATGGCAACCAACTGATTGACAGATCGTCCTGAGAGACGTGACAGGCGTCAGGAATGACTGATCCTAATAATGAAATATTTATCAATAAATCTGTTCCTTTTCAGGTATCAAACACATTTTTGATGGGATATAAACTCTTGTGACCACTGAAGAGGAGGAATATTTGGAAACTGACTTATACAGTGACAACAGCTGGTCCAACGGATAACCTTTTTTTTGGAAGCCTTACATCCCCGAGAGAAGGAGGAGGGAGGAGTAGAGGGAGGGAAAAGAGACTGAGTGAGGAAAAGGAGGTATGAGGGGATAATCAAAAGAGGAGCAGCTGAGATACAGACATCAGGGAAAGGAAACCGAGGAGGAGGGAATTGAAACATGCATGCTTTTTAAACAAACAACTTGATCCGGTCCAGCGTCAAATATGATAATGATAATAACATCTATAGTTAGAAAACATTATAATGACCACAATGATTTTCTAACAAAGCAAAAAATCATGACAACACAAAAATCTATGTATAAGTGTATGATAAAATAATATATATCAAAATCACGGTTTTTACAACAATATCTCTCCATGGAAGAGCTACTCTGTTTACAGCTTACACTCAACACATCAAATATTTTCAACCCCATAACTTGAAGAACAGCAACACTCACATGGTATACCCTCTCCTCTTATGTCGTTCACATCTGGCATCCACAACACTTATAGAACTAACTGCACGAATACAGAACAACTTTAGTAGGTTGGGTTCATCATAACCCCCTTAAAATTACACCTATTCGATTATCCCCAAAAACCAATTAAATCCAAATTGGGTCTCTGCAACCTAACCACTGCAGTGAAATCTACTTTAACCCTCCTAACACAGTTAGAAAGACACAACGTTACTATGTTGCTGTGTTCTCCAGATGTCCAAGGCACATAAAGGCAGCAGGCCTCACCTGTCGGCTGCACACACAGCACTGCACAGTTCAAGGATTGTACTGTACAGTAAGATAGTGTGCTTCCTACTCTGTCTTTCCGTATGTTTCTTCAGAGTAGTATGGACTACCTGTCCTATATTGAACTGTATAGACTTTGCACTGAACCTAGGACACTGGGCTGGTGCTGGGCCAGAGAGGGCTAAGGGCATGGGGCTCCTGGTAGTCTGCTTGACTGTGCATCTTGACTGACAGGTCCGTGTCATGGAGTGAATGGTGAAGAGACAAAGCTGTAGTAGTGAATCTCTTTGCACTGATGCAATCCAACAGATCAGAGACTGCCTTTGGACTCTGTCACACGTCAATGTCCTTGATTACTGTTCAGAAAGAGCTCTTAGCATCACCAAGAACCAAAACAAAACCACTAGACGAAATGGATTCTGAGCTGTTGTTCCATGTTCCAAACTAGAGATCGCTGGAGGAAGAGGGAGTGCTTTGGAGTGTTTTAGTACCAACAGAAACAGGATTTAGATTGAGATGTGATTTGTTTTAACTCAGATTGTTGTTTTGATGTCAGCTCTTGGGGACAATACCAAGCTTTTCTTTGTGGAGAAAAGATGAGAAAATGTTTCTCTCAAAGGTGTAAGTTAGAGCTGTTTGAATTGGGTACTGATTCTTAAAAGAGCAAAAACACATCTTCAAAATTGTAACTAATTACTGTGGAGCCAAACACAGGTCTCCTAAATGGCTTGTGGCCACTACTGTCGTACAGATGTAAATACTAATGAGAGAGTATATGAACCACCTCTCTCACAGCCACGACTGCAACAGTTTCTTTATTTTTCTACAAGTCTCAGTCCCAGCTCTTTCTTTTGGGAATCTTCATGAGCTCCCAAATGAAGCTTATTGCGTTTAGATTTGTTTCTATCACCACACAAGTAAAAGGAAAAGGATAGTGGAATGTCAACATTGTAAATAGTGTGATCATTGAAATATTGGATATCGGAATATTGTTGTAAAATAATGCAAAGGACCTAATTTGACTGGGTCCAAGGAGAACATTGAAGTCAATCAGGCAATAGAACTGAATACTAGAACCAAACACTAGAACCAAACAGAACCGGTATCTTCCTACTCATGGTGACTACAGTGATGGAGCAAAACTCTACATGATGTTTGAGTTAGCGTGTGTATTTCCCGAAGAGGAATGTGTGTATCCCAATGGAGGAATGGTAGTGAAGTTCGGAGACATGATAGAATAGTGGAATTTGCTCTGGATATACTGGTCTGGAATATCTGTGCACGCATCACTAATAAAAACATAAACAATCACGATTATTATTATTATTATTATTATTATTATTTGACAGAGAACAACCTTCTCCTTTCACTCTGATGATTGTGTGAAAAAACTTTTAAGATAAAAAGGTTGATTGACTTGAATTAATTAATTTATTGATCGATTATTTTTGCAATGTTGGGACAATTGTTATTTTTCTACTGAATTATTGACACCCCCTCCAGTATAAGATAGAATATGTGTGGTTGATGTAAAGCAGTTTTGTGTTGGTTGGGGCTCTTTCTGATTGGGCAAACAGACAGTGATAATAATACCCTAGGGCAGGGGTGGAAACTTCTGGGCGGCTACATTGTGTTTGTGTGCAGGGTTTTCTTCCAGCCCAGCACTAATACAATCTTCAATGGCCACAATTAATTGTAATCAGTTGTGTTAAAGCTGGGCTGGAACAAAAACCTGCACACACTGACTGCATCCCTCCAGGACAAGGGTTAGGGTTAAGGTTACCCACCTCTTCCCTGAAGCTGCCCATCACGAAGCACACAATGATGGCATTTACATAGTCATAACCAGTCATGAAGATTCGTGTCACTGCTGCCATGATCACCCAGGCAATGACAACACAATCTCAACCATACAACTTCCTTTAGGCTACTAGTCACAAGTGTCCATCAGCTGTCATGAACACGTATGACATGCGTCTGCAAGACAAGTTGTATATTGGTGTTAGAACTAACCAGGGCTAGGGGTCTATCCTGACCACGTGACCTGACCAGGAGAGACCCAGCGCCCCTACTTAGAACAGATTGTTTTGGTGAGCTGCTACCTTGTGGTGTATTTGAGTTTGTGTTATACATTAGCCTTCACCTGTCTATCTCAGACTGGCTCTGAGAGCTACAACCTTAAGGATGTCTTTACCCAACCACTCTTATTCATTCATTTATTTAATTATTATTTGGGGGGAGGAATAACATGACAGCCTGTACATAGTTTATTATTTATTGTAGGTAAGTCTTTTTGAAGCAGTATTGTTCTGTGTGTTGTCCTTGGGCTTTCTGTAGTGTTATACCTTTGACCCCAGAGAGATTGTTCTGATTAATTGAAAACACAAACATGGACCCAGAGAATGATACTACTTCAATTAAGATGTTTTATTGATTTTTTGACGATTAAGAACTTACTGAATGAATAAACTAATAACAAGAAGCCAAATGTATTTCCTTGGATGTTCCTGTTTATTGATTGTCTCTGTTGATTGATTGACTGATTGATTTCCAGTTGATTTCTTATTATGTATGATTCTACTGCCATCTTTCAATACGTAACTTGTCTGGAGGCAGTATTTTGCCTTTCTACACCTCTCTCTCTCTCTCTCTCTCTCTTTGTACCTGTTCTGTATATTTGTGTCTCTGTCCGTCCGAGTCTGTCTGTCCATGTAGTTGTCTGTTTTCTAGTTGGAAGTATCACTGCCTGAAAACATTGCTTAAAATATCTGACAGATTGACCAAAGGTGGATTTGAGGCAAACAGACTTTTCAACAAAATGATGTGGTCAGTTGGAACTGTGTGGGACAGAACCCTGAGGTAAATACACTTGTATACAATTGGCTTGATTGAATGTTTTAATTTGAGATGATCA
This sequence comes from Coregonus clupeaformis, assembly GCF_020615455.1. Classification (NCBI taxonomy): domain Eukaryota; kingdom Metazoa; phylum Chordata; class Actinopteri; order Salmoniformes; family Salmonidae; genus Coregonus; species Coregonus clupeaformis. The sequence goes on from NW_025534826.1 coordinate 125,064, forward strand.
ATGTAAACTGGTAATACCAGTGTATTAAAGCCCATACCTATGCATGCTTATGGGAAGGTTGTGACGGGATGGGTCTTCCACGTGATCTCCCCCCCTTCCTCCTCGGCCGTAAACCTCTTTCTTTCTCTCTTCCTCCCACTCTCTCTTTTCCCCGCACGAGCGATCACCCTCTTCCATCCCTTTCTCCTCTACTCCTCTCTCTTTATTCTCCCCCCTCCTCCCCCTCTCTCCAAATAAAAATAAATACAGTGGAGAAACAGCAAATAAACACACAAAGAGAATCCTGATGTGTACGTGTGTGGACGTCTTTGAGAACAGACATAGTTTTTTATGTTGTGAGGATGAGGAACAAAAGCGTGTTTTTCTTTATGGTCAGTGAACACGGAGACGCAGTTTTTCTATCATGATTCCATTCCCTCCCTATCAACCCCAAACACATATTCTAGGTGTCTTTCATCCTGAATACATGACAATGCATCCATCCTTCCTGCCTTCCATAATGTATGGTAGTGTAGATAACTTGCTGATACATCAGGGATTCATTAAAGGTAGACAGTTCTGTTTCTTGTTCAGCCAACTTCTTTGTCAAAGCCATACCAAACATGACAATCACAGAAACCGTCCTGCAGGGGACTGGCAACTATGGTTGAAGCCTACAGTTAAACTCCCTGTCTGTCTGCCGTTGTCAGCCATTATGATGTCAGGAGAATTGCAACGTCAAACAAATTCCCAGAGACATGTTTCTTCTGGCTCCTCTCTGCTATTCACACAGGAACCTGTGTGTGTGTGTGTGTGTGTGTGTGTGTGTGTATGTGTGTGTGTGTGTGTGTGTGTGCGCGGCGGAGACTAAAATACACTGTTGACCTTCTCAGCTGGAATTGTTTATACGTCCACAGCCTTTTTAAAGACAAACTTTTACGAGACTGGAGGGAACAGTCCATCTCTGGTATTATGCTGGAACTGATTATTGCCGTGCTCCAGCAATAATCAGTCCAATGAAATGTTACTGAAAACATGTCCAATGAAATGTTACTGAAAACATTTTAATATGTATTGTATTCCATAAGAATAGTAGATTGGCATCGGTATGAACAATTTCAATATTTACTTTACAGTGGTTACAATAATAATCTTAAGCCTGTATATTCATTAATCAGTAAACGTTAAATCGCTCTGATCAAATATACAGTATTCAGACCCCTTGACTTTTTCCACATTTTGTTAAGTTACAGCCGTATTCTAAAATTGATTAAATAAAATAAAAATCCTCAGCAATCTACACACAATACCCCATATTGACAAAGCGAAAACAGGTTTTTAGAAATGTTTGCAAATCTATAAAAAATAAAAAACAGAAATACTTTATTTACATAAGTATTCAGACCCTTTGCTATGAGACTCGAAATTGAGCTCAGGTGCATCCTGTTTCCATTGATCATCCTTGAGATGTTTCTACAACTTGATTGGACATGATTTGGAAAGGCACACACCTGTCTATATAAGGTCCCACAGGTGACAGTGCATGTCAGAGTAAAAACCAAGCCATGAGGTCGAAGGAATTGTCCGTAGAGCTCCGAGACAGAACCTTCCAAAAGGACAACCATCTCTGCAGCACTCCATTAATCAGGCCTTTATGGTAGAGTGGCCAAACGGAAGCCACTCCTCAGTAAAAGGCACATGACAGCCCATTTGGAGTTTGCCAAAAGGCACCTAAAGACTATCAGACCATGAGAAACAAGATTCTCTGGTCTGATGAAACCAAGATTGAACTCTTTGGCCTGAATGCCAAGCGTCACGTCTGGAGGAAAACTGGCACCATCCCTATGGTGAAGCATGGTGGTGGCAGCATCATGCTGTGGGAAGGTTTTTCAGCGGCAGGGACTGGGAGACTAGTCAGGATTGAGGCAAAGATGAACGGAGCAAAGTACAGAGAGATCCTTGATGAAAACCTACTCCAGAGCGCTCAGGACCTCAGACTGGGGTGAAGGTTCACCTTCCAACAGGACAACGACCCTAAGCACACAGCCAAGACAACGCAGGAGTGGCTTTGGGACAAGTCTCTGAATGTCCTTGAGTAGCCCAGCCAGAGCCCAGACTTGAACCCGATCAAACATCTTTGGAGAGACCTGAAAATAGCTGTGCAGCAACGCTCCCCATCCAACCTGACAGAGCTTGTGAGGATCTGCAGAGAAGAATGGGAGAAACTCCCCAAATACAGGTGTGCCAAGCTTGTAGCTAAATTTACAAACATTTCTAAAAACCAGTTTTTGCTTTGTCATTATGGGGTATTGTGTGATGATTGATGAGGGGAGGAAAAAAACAATTTAGTTAATTTTAGAATAAGGCTGCAACGTTAACAAAATGTGGAAAAAGTCAAGGGGTCTGAATACTTTCCAAAGGCACTGTAAATCAGTCCATTGACAGACATTGAGTCACGATTAATGATGTGATTTCATTGCTGTCATATTCAGTGTCATAAAGATACACAGAATTCACCAACAGTGATACAGACCTACAGTACCATGTAGCTACAAACAGATACATTCATACACTCAACAATACCGGGACAAGGAGACAAACCATGACAGGCACAGATCTGTGATATGAAGAACGAAGAACATCTGTCAATTTCTGTAGTTTTAAAGACACGGAGAGAGACCTGAGAAACTGAAATAGTGAAAAAGAGTAGGCTGTCTGTCTTAAGAGTAGAAAAACATCCTTCAAAAACTGCTGAGATCCACAGCAAAATAAGGAAAGAGACTACCATCTTACAAAAAGTATTATTAGCTACCAGACATTCCAAAACTACAAGTCCCAGAAGCACTGTGTGCACCTGTTCTTCCTGCTCTCCGTAAGCTGAACATCTGCAGAGCCTCGAACGAGCCCGCACAGAACTCCATTACCCAGGATGCTCCTTGATACGCTCTCACTTGATTCACTCACCACTGAATGAGGTAAGTGAAGTGAGGCCAGAGAGGAGAAAGTCTTCATTTAAGAAACAGAATCCACAGAATTCCCTGTCGCCATCTAAATCGGCTCTTCAGAATCTTCTCTCTCCCTCTCTCCATCCGTCTCTGGCACAGTAGGAAGGGATGACACAATGAAGACACGAGTGGAGGAGGAGGGTGGTGAGGTGGGGGAGGCGGGGGAGGAAGGCTCCTGAGGGGGACAGTGTGTCCCTCGGCTGTTGTTGCTCCTCACGCTCCTGGGGGTGGAGGTATCACACTCTGTACCTGCACTGGAGCCACCTGCTCCTCTTGCGTTCCCCCTGGGTTCCTCCTGAGCCTCATTCATGTCACCCTCTCCCTCTGTCCTAACCACCTCTCCCTCCCTCTTTCCTCCATCTCCCTCCCTCTTTCCTTCCTTAACCTCCCACCTAAACCCCTCGCCCTCGCCCTCCTCCTTCCTACTACCCCCGCCCTCCATCTTCCCCCCCTCACCCCACAGCTCCCTCTCCCTGGTGGGGGAGGAGGGGGTGGAGGGGGAAGCCGCGTGCTTCTTGGCTTTACGGTTGACATCTCTGAAACTGGCTAGAGGGGGGCGCAATCTCACCCCACTACGGGTGGAGCCCTCGATGGCCTTCTGCAACTGTGAGAGGTAAGAGAGAGGGAGAGCGAGGGAAAGATTAAAGGGGAGATATAAATATAGAGGGGAAGAAGAGAAAGGGAGAAGGGGGGAGAGCGAGCGAGAGATAAAGAAAGAGGGGAGGGAAATAGAGATCGAGAGTGAGAGAGGAAGGGAAAGAGAGAAAGAGAGCAAATAGAAGTGGTTAACATAGCATGCTATAACACAGGCAAAGCATGTTAATACAGGTTTACTGTGACGCTGTGATAAGTCAGAGACGAACACAGTTGATGCTGTAACAGTATGACTCACTATACGAGTACAACAGAACAGCAGAGTAACAGCCAACTGAACAGGCTCCATGTATTTGTATGTGTATTTATTATGGATCCCCATTAGTTCCTGCCAAGGCAGCAGCTACTCTTCCTGAGGTCCGGCAAAATTAAGGCAGTTATACCATTTTAAAAACATGACAATACATTCATAACAGATTTCACAGTACACGAAGTATGTGCCCTCAGGCCACTACTCCACTACCACATACAGTGAGGGAAAAAAGTATTTGATCCCCTGCTGATTTTGTACGTTTGCCCACTGACAAAGACATGATCAGTCTATAATTTTAATGGTAGGTTTATTTGAACAGTGAGAGACAGAATAACAACAACAAAATCCAGAAAAACGCATGTCAAAAATGTTATAAATTGATTTGCATTTTAATGAGGGAAATAAGTATTTGACCCCTCTGCAAAACATGACTTAGTACTTGGTGGCAAAACCCTTGTTGGCAATCACAGAGGTCAGACGTTTATTGTAGTTGGCCACCAGGTTTGCACACATCTCAGGAGGGATTTTGTCCCACTCCTCTTTGCAGATCTTCTCCAAGTCATTAAGGTTTCGAGGCTGACGTTTGGCAACTCGATCCGTCAGCTCCCTCCACAGATTTTCTATGGGATTAAGGTCTGGAGACTGGCTAGGCCACTCCAGGACCTTAATGTGCCTCTTCTTGAGCCACTCCTTTGTTGCCTTGGCTGTGTGTTTTGGGTCATTGTCATGCTGGAATACCCATCCACGACCCATTTTCAATGCCCTGGCAGAGGGAAGGAGGTTCTCACCCCAAGATTTGATGGTACATGGCCCGTTCATTGTCCCTTTGGTGCGGTGAAGTTGTCCTGTCCCCTTAGCAGAAAAACCCCCCCAAAGCATAATGTTTCCACCTCCATGTTTGACGGTGGGGATAATGTTCTTGGGGTCATAGCCAGCATTCCTTCTCCTCCAAACACGGCGAGTTGAGTTGATGCCAAAGAGCTCCATTTTGGTCTCATCTGACCACAACACTTTCACCCAGTTCTCCTCTGAATCATTCAGATGTTAATTGGCAAACTTCAGACGGGCCTGTATATGTGCTTTCTTGAGCAGGGGGACCTTGCGGGCACTGCAGGATTTCAGTCCTTCACGGCATAGTGTGTTACCAATTGTTTTCTTGGTGACTATGGTCCCAGCTGCCTTGAGATCATAGACAAGATCCTCCTGTGTAGTTCTGGGCTGATTCCTCACCGTTCTCATGATCATTGCAAATCCACGAGGTGAGATCTTGCATGGAGCCCCAGGCCGAGGGAGATAGACAGTTATTTTGTGTTTCTTCCATTTGCGAATAATCGCACCAACTGTTGTCACCTTTTCACCAAGCTGCTTGCCGATGGTCTTGTAGCCCATTCCAGCCAATCTTGTCCCTGACATCCTTGGAGAGCTCTTTGGTCTTGGCCATGGTGGAGAGTTTGGAATCTGATTGATTGATTGCTTCTGTGGACAGGTGTCTTTTATACAGGTAACAAGCTGAGATTAGGAGCACTCCCTTCTCACTCCTAATCTCAGCTCGTTACCTGTATAAAAGACACCTGGGAGCCAGAAATCTTTCTGATTGAGAGGGGGTCAAATACTTATTTCCCTCATTAAAATGCAAATCAATTTATAACATTTTTGACATTATAGACTGATCATTTCTTTGTCAGTGGGCAAATGTACAAAATCAGCAGGGGATCAAATACTTTTTTCCCTCACTGTATCTTCAACACAAAATCCATGTGTATGTGTGTGTATAGTGCGTATGTTATCATGTTTGTGTATGCATTGGTCGGTGCCTATGTTTGTGTTGCTTCACAGTCCCCGCTGTTCCATAAGGTGTATTTTGATCCGTTTTTTAAATCAGTTACCTGATGTGGAATAGAGCTCCATGTAGTCATGGCTTTATGTAGTACTGTGCGCCTCCCATAGTCTGTTCCGGACTTGGGGACTGTGAAGAGACCTCTGGTGGCATGTCTTGTGGGGTATGCATGGGTGTCTGAGCTGTGCGCTAGTAGTTCAAACAGACAGCTCGGTGCTTTCAACATGTCAATACCGCTCACAAATACAAATAGTGATGAAGTCAATCTCTCCTCCACTTTGAGCCAGGAGAGATTGACATGCATATTATTAATGTTTGTTCTCTGTGTACATCCAAGGGCCAGCCGTGCTGCCCTGTTCTGAGCCTAAGTCCCTCTTTGTGGCACCTGACCACACGGCTGAACAGTAGTCCAGGTGCGACAAAACTAGAGCCAGTAGGACCTGCCTTGTTGATAGTGCTTTTAAGAAGGTAGAGCAGTGCTTTATTATTGACAGACTTCTCCCCATCTTAGCTACTGTTGCATCAATATGTTTTGACCATGACAGTTTACAATCCAGGGTTACTCCAAGCAGTTTAGTCACTTCAACTTGCTCAATTTCCACATGATTTATTACAAGATTTAGTTGAGGTTTAGGGTTTAGTGAATGATTTGTCCCAAATACAATGCTTTTAGTTTTTGTAATATTTAGGACTAATTTATCCCTTGCCACACATTCTGAAACGAACTGCAAGTAAGGAGCCTAGACAGCTGCCTTGGGGAATGCCCGACTCTACCTGGATTCTTTTGGAGAGGCTTCCATTAAAGAACACCCTCTGTTTTGTCTTAGACAGGTACAGTGCCATGAAAAAGTATTTGCCCCCTTTTCTCTACTTTTGTATATTTTTGATACTGAATGTTATCAGATCTTCAACCAAAACCTAACATTAGATCAAGGGAACCTGAGTGAACAAATAACACAACAATTACATACTTATTTCATTTATTTCATAAGCAAAGTTATGCAACACCCAATGCCCCTGTGTGAAAAAGTGATTGTCCCCTTACACTCAATAACTGGTTGTGCCAACTTTAGCTGCAATAACTCCAACCAAACCCTTCCTGTAGTTGTTGATCAGTCTCTCACGTTGCTGTGGAGGAATTTTGGCCCACTCTTCCATGCAGAACTGCTGTAACTCAGCGATATTTGTGGGTTTTCAAGCATGAACTGCTTGTTTCAAGTCCTGCCACAACATCTCAGTTGGGATTAAGTCTAGACTTTGACTAGGCCATTTCAAAACCTAAAATTTGTTTATTTTTAGCCATTTTCAAGTAGACATGATTGTGTGTTTTGGATCATTGTCTTGCTGCATGACCCAGCTGCGCTCCAGCTTCAGCTCACAGATGGATGGCCTGACATTACAGAGCAGAATTCATGGTTCCTTCTATTAAGGCAAGTCTTCCAGGTCAGCAAAAGCATCCCCAAAGCATCACACTACCACCACCATGCTTGACCGTTGGTATGAGGTTCTTACTGTGGAATGCAGTTTTTGGTTTTCGCCAGGCATAAAAAAAAGTATAATTTTTTTTGTAATTTGTAAACTCAGGTTCCCTTTATCTAATATTAGGTTTCGGTTGAAGATCTGATAACATGCAGTATAAAAAATATGCAAAAATAAAGAGAATTAGAAAGGGGGAAAATACTTTTTCACGGCACTGTAACTCTCGATCCACAATATAGCAGAGGATGTAAAGCCATAACACAAACGTTTTTTCAGCAGCAGATTATGATCAATAATGTCAAAAGCTGCACTGAAGTCTAACAAAACAGCTCCCACAATCTTCTTAGTATCAATTTCTTTCAGCCAATCATCAGTCATTTGTGTAAGTGCCATACATGTTGAGTGCCCTTCCCTATAAGCGTGCTGAAAGCAATTTGTTTACTGTGAAAGAGCATTGTATCTGGTCAAAAATGGTTTTCAAACTTTTACTAAGGGTTGGTAGCAGGCTGATTGGTCGGCTGTTTGAACCAGTAAAGGGTGCTTTTCTATTCTTGGGTAGTGGAATGACTTTTGCTTCCCTCCAGGCCTGAGGGCACACACTTTCCTGTAGGCTTAGATTGAAGAGATGGCAAATAGGAGTGGCAATGTAGTCCGATTTCATCCTTAGTAATTTTCCATCCAAGTTGTCAGTCCCAGGTGGTTTGTCATTGTTGATAGACAACAACAAAAAATTCACCTCTTCCACACTCACTTTATGGAATAAAAAATTACAACGCTTGTCTTTCATAATTTGGTCAGTTGTGCATGGATGTGTAGGTTCAGAGTTTGCTGTTGGCATGGCATGGCATGCCTCAGTTTGCTAATCTTGCCAATGTAATTACTGTGACACTGTGAGATCATCATCAGAGAACGATGACAGAGAGGCAGAACAAACGGACAAGCTGTGTGTCTGATGCTTCTACACTGTAGAAAAGGAAGACTCGGCACACAGACAGAGAGACAGAGGGAGAGAGAGAGAGAGAGAGAGCGAGGGGGAGAGAGAGAGAGAAATGGAGAGAGAGAGAGAGAAATGGAGAGAGAGAGAGAAATGGAGAGAGAGAGCGAGAGAGAGAGAGCTGGTGTGATGTGTGATCTCACCTCCTTCAGTGCTACGACGCCCACCAGTTTCCCAATGCTGGTAACATAGGCATGACTGAGACCCAGCAAGGAGAACAGAGTGTGGGTCTGCAAAAGAGAGAGGGGGGGGCATATTTGTCAATATCCTACAGCATGTAGTGTTTATAATGGCTTAAAGTGGCTACATAAGAGCACAAGGTGATAGCTACAGTTATACCTTGTGTAGGGAGGTTCTCTCCACCAGCTGAAAGGGGAGGATCAATCCGTATCTCCTCCATACTGATTGGCTTATCCAACTCTTCTTCTTCCCAGGCTTTGATCTGCATTAGCCAATCAGAGAGCAGAGAGGGTGATTGACAATATAAAGAGGGTGTAATAATTTATGATATTTGATTCTACTCGTGGAATCCTTTTAGAGCTACATGAAGTGCCCAGGTAAGGGAGTAGAGGTCAGGGATCAGGGGTTAGGGGTTAGGGGTCAGTGAGACACATTACCTCCTCTGAGGACATGGTGTCGGTGAGTGGAGGTGGGGTGGATTCCTGGAGAGAGGAAGAGAGAGAGAGGGAGAGCGAGAGAAAGAGAGAGAAAGAGAGAGAGTGAGAAAAGAGGGAGTATGAGACAGAGAGAGGAGGGGTGGAGGGGTGGTGGTTTAGAGATTTTAGTTATTTTCACCCTCCAGGTTTACAAAGTGTCAGATCAGATGCCCCCTGGTGGTGCTATTTCTCTATCACACAGAATGACTAACCTGCTCATCACATATCACATCATACATTATAGCAAGGTCACACAATTGACGTGAGATTGTGTCCCCTAGTGGACAGAATGTGATATTGCTCCTCTATGAGTTACCAGAGGAAAGCTTGAGGTTGATGTTGGCCTTAACCACACAGATCCAGGATCAGGTTGCCCTAACCCCAATCCAAACCTCAAGCATTATGGGAATGAAAAACATCTCCTAATATATCTGACCCTGTATCAGTGGTTACGGCCAACCTCTATCTTGATATGGAATGATACCTGAGCTTCAGCCTGGCTGGTTGAAGAAGAGGAGAAGAGGCGCTGAAATGTTCTCCTCACAGACTGGAGGGAACGCTTCTCTGAAAAGACAGGACAGGACAGACATTTAGAAGTGAGTAAATTGGGTAAACATTCTCACTCCAACAATTATTTTTTCTACAGAATGTGGTGGTTAATTGTTTTAAACAAACCCCATGAGCAATCGATAGAACAGTAGGTCTAATTATGATTCTGCTGTGTTGATTGCTTATAACATTTTGAATCACAAACAGCAAACCAACAAACCAACACTCTACACACACGTACACATGGATTTTGTATTGCAGATACAGTATGTGGTTGTAGAGTAGTGGCCTAAGGGGACACACTTAATGTGTTGTGAAAAGTGTTATGAATGTAATATTTAAAATTGTATATAACTGCCTTAATGTTGCTGGACCCCAGGAAGAGTAGCTGCTGCCTTGGCAGCAGCTAATGGGGATCCTTAATAAATACAAATACAAACATGGATGCACTAGTAACAAAATAGCAACAGTGAGTACATCCCAATTCTATGTCATATTTTGACATTCTGTGTGATGTCATGTCACCTGAGCCGGTGTGATTGGTGGAGGGCTCCTGTGGTTTAGGGGATGGGAGGGGCCCGTTCTGTTCATCTTGTACAGGAGAGGTCTGGAGAACAGACAAAAGGGCTTTACTAAACACCACAGATAACCAAGTTCATAACCAAGTATTACATGATGTTGTGCATAATTATAATGCATTATAAATGTGTTTATAAAGGCATTATAAGTACACTGATATTTATGACGCTATCGTTCAATCATTCCATCTATCCAGCCATCCATCCTTCCATCCTGTCACCTCTCCTCCCTCCTCGTCTATGAAAGTGAAGGACTCCCAGCCCTGACCCGGTGACCCCTGACCCCTCTCAAAGACACGCCTCTCGGCCGACAGCCACCAATCAGAGATGGCCTGCAGCTCTGTCCTCTCGATAGACCCCAATAGGATCATAGACTCTGAGGAAAAGACAGGGGGAAGGGGGAAGGAGAGCGAGAGTAGAGAGAGAGAGAAAGAGAGAGAGAAAGAGAGAGAGAAAGAGAGAGAGAAAGAGAGAGCAAGAAAGAGAGAGAGAGAGAGGACAAGAGAGAGATTTCAGTGGATGGATTTGTGTCATCTGTGGTGCATGGTATCAAACATTCTAGAACAAGTCTCACCTTTGGAGTCGACCAGAGGGATGGTTTTGAGGGAGGTGGAGTCTAGCAGATAGCCCAGCTCCCGATAGGTCGACTGGGAGGACAGGAAGTTCACCTTCCGCACCATCATGTCCTCCACAAAGATGTTGTACTTACTGAGGGAGGAGAGAGGCTATATGTGAACTGTGCTTGTTTGAGTCTTAATGGCACACAAGGTTTTATGTAAACTAGACCTGTTTGAGCCATAATGGCGTCCGTTTCAGTACCTGATGTGTCCGAGGCTGAGCTCGGGGAGGTATGGCAGTTTCTTGACCTGGATGATGGAGTCGTAGAGGGAGGGCTGCAGGCCCTGGGCCACCATGTTGGCCAGGATCACCGCCACCATCATGGGCAGGATGTGGGAGATCTGGCCTGTCAGCTCAAAACAGATCACAGCCGTGGACACCGTGTGGGTCACTGCCCCAGTCAGGGCCGCGGCACCTGGGAGAAGGAGGGAGGGAGGGAGGGAGGGGAAGGAGAGAGGGAGGGGAAGGAGAGAGGGAGGGGAAGGAGAGAGGAAGGGAGGGAGGTAGGGGGATGAGAAAGAGGTGAGAAAGGAAGGGAGAGTATAGAGGGAGAGAAGGAGAGATCAGGAGTGACAACAAGGCAGAAAGAGAAGGAGAGATGTGTTAAATGACATCATTGTAATATGACAGGGTAGTGGGCAGTGATTTTTGATATGTGTATATAATAAATACATCACATTCGACACGTAATAAGCAGAGGTGTGGACTCGAGTCATGTGACTTGGACTCGAGTCAGACTCGAGTCATGAATTTGATGACTTCAGACTCGACTCGACAAAATGTACAAAGACTTGCAACTCGACTTGGACTTTAACATCAATGACTCGTGACTTGACTTGGACTTGCGCCTTATGACTCGAGAAGACTTGCTACGAGGACTTGTAATGACTTGCAAAGGCTTGCTAAGAGGACTTGAAATGACTCGAAACTAAAATGTAGGACTTTGGACTCGACTTGAGACTTGATGGCTTTGACTTTTGACTCGACTTGGGACTTGCCTCATCTTTGACTCGACTTGACTCGGGACTCGAGGGCAAAGACTTGAGACTTACTTGTGACTTGCATAACAATGACTTTGTCCCACCTCTGGTAATAAGACTAAGCAATTGGCCTATTAAAATGTTTCTCTGACTCCAAAAATAGAATTAGTAATATGCAAGAGACTATGGTTACCGTAATAGGCAATGAAAGAAATGTCTGAGAATAGATTCTAAATACAAGTGTATTTAATTACTTTGTAAAATGAATGGATTCACATACAAGGCATAAAGCTTAAGTTACAATGCATTAACAAGCATTACAAGGCATTATTCTAAGCATGGTCAGAGAGAGAGAGAGAGAGGAGAGAGAGAGAGAGAGAGAGAAACCATAGCCTGAAAGGCCTTGCCCCAAATGTTCATGGGGTGGAGAGAGAAAGAAAGAATGTAAGTATCTCACCACAGCAGGTCAGGAACAAATAAGAAAAAGAACAATGAACCTTTTATAAGCATCTGAGTTGATTGGACTCAAAACCTGAGTTGTTGACCAATAGTATTACTGTAAAGTTAACCTCCAATCAGATATCAGACATACATGATGTAACCTCTGATTCTCAGAGGTGTGACAATGGGGGTTGGCAAGACCAACACAGAGAATGTTGAATTCCTATGATAACACAGAGAAAATTCTTGTATACAGTTGATAAGAAGAGTGACTTCTGTGGTTGGGCTGCCCTACAACAGCTGCAAGGCATGATGAGACTTCAGAGGACACTCACCAATGACAGCATAGCCCCCGGGGAGGATGCGATAAACTATCCCATCAAACAGGATACCGTTTGGGAAGAGAGTCGCCATGATCTCCCCTACCAGACGCCCAAATGCAGCCCCTGGGGGAGAGGGGCGAGAGAGAAAGGGGAGAGAGAGAGAGAAAGGGGAGAGAGAGAGAGAGAGAGAGAGAGAGAGAGAGAGAGAGAGAGAGAGAGAGAGAGAGAGAGAGAGAGAGAGAGAGAGAGAATACTCAGTTGTGCTTTAGGACAGGTTTAGGGCATGTTTTAAGCCTGATGTCTGATACATCCTGTTTAGATTCCCAGGTCTGATCTCAGCCTCTTACCCAGTATGAACACTGGCATGAAGGCTCCAGATGGGATGGGCATTGTCGTGGAAACAGCAGACATCCAGAACTAGAACATTGAGAAGGTATGTGAATTACAGAGAGATCTAATACAAATCCTTTATAGAATCTAATAAAGAAACAATGAAAAGGTCAACTCACAGAGAACTCTTTTCATTTTGATTTGACAGCCTGACCACAGCAAAATATGAGAAGAAAATGGTTTTGTTCTATGATGGAGGGATGATGTACCTTCATGACAAAGAAGAGGAGGAGGATGAGGAAGACGCTGACGTTGGGGTGCAGCCAGGCTGAGGAGCGCCCCAGGCCGGGGGGAAGGGAGGTGGCAGACAGTTTGGTCCAGGTGAAGTTATCAAACAGGGAGTTAATACACTCTCTGGGCATCAGCTAGAGAGAGAGAGAGAGAGAGAGAGAGAGAGAGAGAGAGAGAGAGAGAGAGAGAGAGAGAGAGAGAGAGAGAGAGAGAGAGAGAGAGAGAGAGAGAGAGAGAGAGAGAGAGAGAGAGAGAGAGAGAGAGAGAGAGAGAGAGAGAGAGAGAGAGAGAGAGAGAGAGAGAGAGAGAGAGAGAGAGAGAGAGAGAGAGAGAGAGAGAGAGAGAGAGAGAGAGAGAGAGAGAGAGAGAGAGAGAGAGAGAGAGAGAGAGAGAGAGAGAGAGAGAGAGAGAGAGAGAGAGAGAGAGAGAGAGAGAGAGAGAGAGAGAGAGAGAGAGAGAGAGAGAGAGAGAGAGAGAGAGAGAGAGAGAGAGAGAGAGAGAGAGAGAGAGAGAGAGAGAGAGAGAGAGAGAGAGAGAGAGAGAGAGAGAGAGAGAGAGAGAGAGAGAGAGAGAGAGAGAGAGAGAGAGAGAGAGAGAGAGAGAGAGAGAGAGAGAGAGAGAGAGAGAGAGAGAGAGAGAGAGAGAGAGAGAGAGAGAGAGAGAGAGAGAGAGAGAGAGAGAGAGAGAGAGAGAGAGAGAGAGAGAGAGAGAGAGAGAGAGAGAGAGAGAGAGAGAGAGAGAGAGAGAGAGAGAGAGAGAGAGAGGAGAGAGAGAGAGAGAGAGAGAGAGAGAGAGAGAGAGAGAGAGAGAGAGAGAGAGAGAGAGAGAGAGAGAGAGAGAGAGAGAGAGAGAGAGAGAGAGAGAGAGAGAGAGAGAGAGAGAGAGAGAGAGAGAGAGAGAGAGAGAGAGAGAGAGAGAGAGAGAGAGAGAGAGAGAGAGAGAGAGAGAGAGAGAGAGAGAGAGAGAGAGAGAGAGAGAGAGAGAGAGAGAGAGAGAGAGAGAGAGAGAGAGAGAGAGAGAGAGAGAGAGAGAGAGAGAGAGAGAGAGAGAGAGAGAGGAGAGAGAGAGAGAGAGAGAGAGAGAGAGAGAGAGAGAGAGAGAGAGAGAGAGAGAGAGAGAGAGAGAGAGAGAGAGAGAGAGAGAGAGAGAGAGAGAGAGAGAGAGAGAGAGAGAGAGAGAGAGAGAGAGAGAGAGAGAGAGAGAGAGAGAGAGAGAGAGAGAGAGAGAGAGAGAGAGAGAGAGAGAGAGAGAGAGAGAGAGAGAGAGAGAGAGAGAGAGATCATTAATTCTATAAGCCCCGTCACAGGTGGTGTAAGAGGAATTGCACTCAGTATACAATCAATCAATCAATCAAATGGAGTTTATAAAGCTTTAATCAGCAGATGTCACAAAGTGCTATACAGAAACCCAGCCTAAAGCCCCAAACAGCAAGCAATGCAGATGTAGAAGCACAGTGGCTAGGAAAAACTCCCTAGAAAGGCAGGAACCTAGTAAGAAACCTAGAGAGGAACACGGCTCTGAGGGGTGGCCAGTACTCTTCTGGCTGTACCGGTTGAGATTATAAGAGTACATGACCATTAAGGCTAGATCGTTCTTCAAGATGTTCATAGATGATCAGCAGGGTCAAATAATAATCACAGTGGTTATAGGTTATCACAGTGGTTATAGGTTATAGGTTATACATCTCTGCATGAGCTGTTATACAGTGGTGTTGAAAGATGTATTTGTCCGTATCACCTTAAAACTGCACTACAAAACACTATAAGTTAACAGGGTTGCTTACTTCAGCCTATACAGTGGGGAAAAAAAGTATTTAGTCAGCCACTATTTGTGCAAGTTCTCCCACTTAAAAAGATGAGAGAGGCCTGTAATTTTCATCATAGGTACACGTCAACTATGAAAGACAAATTGAGAAAAAAAATCCAGAAAATCACATTGTTAGGATTTTTTATGAATTTATTTGCAAATTA